>NC_061508.1:281175629-281270562 GCF_022539505.1 Lolium rigidum
GGACCGGGATGGCCGGTTCAAACCGGGCCAGGGACCGGGTGGCAACCGGGGGCTGGAATTGTCGCTCAATAGCCCGTCCGGTTGGCATCACCAGGTTTTCCGGTTGGCGTCGGGGCGGACCCGGCGTGCCGCCCGGTTGGACCGGGCCAGGGACCGGGCGCGCCGGCGTGGCGGCCGGTCTGACCGGGTGCTAGGCCGGCCTGGACTTTGGCTTCTCCTCTCGCGCATGCCTCCCGCTCCTCCCTCGCGCGTCCATGGAATATCTTCATGTCCAGCTTCATGCCCAGCTTCACGTCCATCTTCACGTCCAGCTGCTCCTCTCCTCCTCGTGCGATGCTTGTCTCCTCTTCATACCCGATGATACATAAGTAACAGGACTTAGGCAGTATAAAGTTCTCATCAATCAAAGTATCGTTTAGGAACAAGTTCACCTGTTGTTTAAGTAGCTTCGCACGAGCCCTTGTAATAGGTCCAATCCGAACTTCATTGGACTTGAGCTTCACAGCAGCTTCATCTTCATTTGGTAATGACGGAGGTAGTACTGTGGTAGGGATGTCCTCATCATTGCTGATCCACTGGTGCTGCGGGATGGTGGAGAGGCGCTAGTCCAACAAGAACTTGAGGCTGTAGTGGTCCGTGCGCACACGGAACGACCGACCCCAAAGGTAAGGTCGCCAGTGGCGCACCGCCTGGACCAGCCCGATATGCTCGCGCTCGTATGCCGCGAGCTTGTGATGGCGAGCGGCGAAGGGGCGGTTAAAGAAGGCCAGGGGTCCCTCGCCCTGGTGGAGGACGGCGCCGAAGCCGATGCCGGAGGCATCACAGTCCACCACGAACTGCATGTCGAAGTCCGGCATCTGGAGGAAGGGTCCCGTCGTGAGCGCCCGCTGGAAAGCCGCGAACGCCGTGGTCGCCTCCTCGTCCCAGGAGAAGGCGTCGCATCGAAGGAGGCGCGTCAGTGGCATGGCGATGAGTCCGAAGTCCCGGATGTACTTCCGATAGTAGTCGGCGATGCCCAAGAAGCCGCGGAGAGCCCGCGGTGACTGCAGGGCCGGCCACGCGGCGACAGCGGCGACCTTGTCCACGTCCATCAAGACACCTTCCGCCGAGATGACGTGCCCCAGGTTTGCGTCGGAGGTCGTGCCGAACGAGCACTTCGAGCGCTTGAGGTGGAGACGATGCGCTCGAAGCTCGTTGAAGATGATGGCCATGTGCTGCAGGTGTTCCGCCCAGGATGAACTGTAGATAAGAATGTCATCAAAGAAACCAAGCACAAAGCGGCGCAAGTATGGGCTGAGCACGTTGTTCATCAGGGCCTGGAAGGTCGCCGGTGCGTTGGAGAGGCCGAACGGCATCACCAGGAACTCGAAGTGGCCATGGTGAGTACGGAACACCGTCTTCTCGATGTCGTCCGGGTGCATGCACACCTGATGATAGCCCGAACGTAGGTCGAGCTTGGTGAAGAAGCGCGCTCCGTGTAGCTCGTCCAAGATCTCATCCACGATGGGTATGGGGAACTTGTCCTTGGACGTCATGGCATTGAGGGCGCAGTAGTCGATGCAGAAGCGCCATGTGCCGTCGGCCTTGCGCACAAGGAGCACCGGGGCGTAGAACGGCGATGTCGAAATACGGATGATGCCCTGTGTGAGCATGACCGCCACCTGGCGCTCGAGCTCGTTCTTCTGCAGCTGGGGGTACAGGTACGAGCGCACGGCGACAGGCGCCGTGTTCGGCAGCAGGTGGATGCGGTGGTCACAGGGCCGCGCGGGTGGGAGGCCCTGTGGCTCGTCGAAGATGTCGTTGTGCTGCTGCAGGAGGTCGGCCAGGAGAGGATGCGCCTCGTCAAGTGCGGCCGCCATCAACTGAAGCTACGGGATCGCAGCGCCGGAGCCGCCGATGCCCGTCCACTGAACATGATGGCCGCCCTCGCGCCGAAGATGAGGGACAACACATCGTGGTCCCACAGGATGGGGCCTAGTGTGGACAGGAAGTTGACGCCGAGGATGAAGTCGTAGCAGCCCAGGTCGATGCCGACGCAGTCGATGGAGAAGGGCTCGTCGCCGATGAGGACGGGAACCTGCCGCGCCACGCCCTGGCAAGCAAGGCGGTCTCCGTTGGCGACGGTGACGCTGAACTTCTCCGCGCCCGCCGGCTGGAGGGCGAGGCGGCGCATGGCGTCCCTAGACAGGAAGTTGTGCGTCGAGCCCGTGTCCACGAGCACGGTGAGATGCTCCCCGTGGATCGTCACCGGAAGTAGCATCGTCTTCGCCATCTTGATGCCTGCCATGGCATGAAGGGAGACGACGAAGGCGGTCGCATCGACCAGCCCGTAGGTTGTGATGCCGGCCTCGGAGAGTGTGGTGGCGTCGAGCTCCGCGGTGAGGGCCTCCAGCTCCGCGTCGTTGATGGTCTCCAAGTAGAATAGGCGGGCACACGTATGACCCGGCGCGTACGGCTCATCGCAGTTGAAGCACAGGCCCTTGCGGCGCCGCTCGAGCTGCTCGGCTGACGTCAAGCGCCGGAAGGTACGTGTCGGCGCGGGGGGGGGGGCTTCAGCAGCGGCCAGCACGGCGGGGCACGTCGGGGTGGCGGTCGCCGGTGCGGGGCGGGTCGGGGGGCGCGCGCCGCGGCCCGGGAACGCCTGCTGTATGGCATTGGCGCGCTGCTCGTACGCGCGCGTAGTACATGGCCGTCTGCAGGTCCTGGGGGTTGCGCATCTCGACGTCGACGCAGATGTGGTCGGGGAGGCCGCCGACGAAGAGCTCAGCATGCTGGCAAGCCGTGATGCCAGGCGCATGGTAGGCCAACGTCTGGAAGCGATTGGCGAAGTCCTGCACCGAGGTGGTGAAGGGGGCCGAACCGGAGGAGGCATAGGTCGCGAAAGCGCTCCCACGGAGGCATCCTGCCCTCGTCCTGCTCGAGAGCGTAGTACCACGTCTGTGCGGCGCCACGGAGGTGGTAGGAGGCGATCCACGTGCGGTCGGACGCCATGGTCCGCCGCCCCCTGAAAAACTGGTCGCATTCATTGAGCCAATTCAGGGGGTCGACGGTGCCGTCGTTGGTGGCGATCTCCAGCTTGGTGAAGCGAGGCGGCTGCTGCACGTGCGGCGAGGCCGTGTAGGCGTGATGACCCACAAGTATAGGGGATCGCAACAGTCTTCGAGGGAAGTATTACCCATTTTATTGATTCGACACAACGGGAGCGAAAGAATAAATATAAGCCTTGACAGTTGAGTTGTCAATTCAGCTGCACCTGGAAATAGACTAGCTCGCAGAGGTTTATCAGTAGCAACATTTCTATAGCAGTGGCAGTAATAAAGTAACAATGAAAATAAAGTAAAAGCAACATCAGTGGTGGATGCGGTAAACAGCAGGATGAAAATACTGTAGGCACGGGGATACATAACCGGGTGTTGCATGAATGAGACGACTCATATAATAGCTAACATGGGCATTTGCAGATAAAGTGATACAAGTATCCAAGAATAAAGTAACCATAGGCGTGTGTTCCTATTTAGTCGCGCGTGCTCGCAATGAGAAACTTGCGCGACATCTTTTGTCCAATCAGCCCGTTGCAACGGTGCCTCGAGGGAAACTACTGGTAATTAAGATACTCCTTTTAATAGAGTACCGGAGCAAAGCATTAACACTGCGTGAATACACGTGATCCTCACATCAAAGCCACCCCCTCCGGTTGTTCCGATTATTGTCACTTCGGAGCCTCGGGTTCCGAACAATGACATGTGTATACAACTTGCAGATATGATCAAGAACAATATATAAAGCATCATCATGAAAACACAATATGTTCAGATCTGAGATCATGGCACTCGGGCCCAAAGTGAGAAGCATTAAGTATAACAAGTTGCAACAATGCATAAAATACTCACAACGGATACTAGGCACTATGCCCCGAACAATTCTAATGCTATTACATGAACGAACTCATCCAATCCCGACCACCCCCTACAGCCTACAACGAGGGAACTACTCACACATGGATGGGGAATCATGGATGGTTGATGGAGAGGCGTCGGTGATGGCGATGGCGATGATCATCTCCAATTCCCCGTCCCGCCAGGGTGCCAGAATGGAGTTCCTGCCTCCGAAATAGGGTTTCGCCAGGCGGCGGCGCTACATACTTTTCTCTGGAATAACTTAGAACCCCTTGGGGTTTTCTCGTGACGAGGATCTTATAGCCGAAAGGGGAGGCCAAAATAACGAAGGGGTCGGGAATACACCTCCCAGGCATGGCCAGGCCTGGGTCGCGCCTGGGCCATGTACTCCCAGCTCCAGCCCCCCTGCTCTTCACCTTCTGGCTCCGTGAGTTCCCCGGGAAAATAAGGCATTTGGGTATATTTTTGGCATTTTTCCCGAAAGTTGATTTTCTGCACAAAAAGAAGACACCATGGCAATTCTGCTGAAAACAGCGTTAGTCCGCATTAGTTGCATTCAAAACACACAAGTTTGAGGGCAAATAATAACAAAAAGGTTCGGGAAAGTAGATACGTTTTGGACGTATCAAGGCGCCCTCGTGGCGACCCATCGTGGTGGGAGGAGAGTACTGCGGCACCATTGAGCTCCCGGCGTATGGGGCAGTATACCCGCCGAAGCCCCGATGGTGGTGGCGGGCGGCTGCAGCACCGTCGGCTATGGCAGCGCCGTCGTGTAGCCCAGCGTGTCGATCCACGTCGGCAGTGGGGACGGCGACGACGAGAACCTGATCTGGGTGATCGGGAGTCCCTGGGGCGCGACGATGGACGGTGGTTGTGGCACGAAGGGCGCAGCCGGCGGGGGTGGTGGTGGCGGTGGCGCGTAGGGAGCCTGGAGGAAGGTCCGGAGGTTTGATACCGCCAGGGTGAGGTCACGGATCGCCGACGACATCTCCACCGGATAGAGGATGGGGGTTGCGTCGGCCGCCAGGGCTGCGATGCCCGAGGCGGGCGGACCCGAGGTGGCCGGCAGCGGCTGGAACAATGGCGGTGGCTACTGCGAGGTGGCGGTGGCCGCGCCGGTGGAGGCGGCGGCAGTGGTGGGGAGGCCTGAGGAAGTCATCGAACCAGAGCAATCTGATACCAAATTGGTAGAGACTACGATTCTACTAGGTCTCAGGTGCCATCGCTGCGAGAGAGAGGAGGCGGCGGCTGGAGCAGGGTGCGGCTAGGGTTTGGGGCTCCCGTCTCCTGAGGGATACGGCAATAGTATATGTTTATTGTCTGCTTATAATCGAAGGGATACATGTGTTTATATAGGAGAACAGCTCCTCTAAACCCTAGATAACTTGGGTTAAGCCCCTAATTCGGCCCACTATTGGGCCTCTTCCGTGCATACTGGAGCCCAACCATAACAACTATATGCAGAAATGAGCATGGATGATTTATGGGAGCATTGGTTCTTGTAGTACCTAGGATATCTGATCCGGCCACTTTGGAAGCCATTGTTTGTAGACATTGTCTGACGTTAGCACACGTCCTGTAGTTCAACGTCTGCACATTGCATCCGATTGTCTACAGGTGCTCAACTCCATCAATGTTCCAACAAAATGAAGCTTTGTTTCAATTCCTTGGGAGATTGATCATCATCAGAACCTGTTTGAGAAGGTTAGTTCATCCATGAGAGTATAAGATCAAATTGGTGAGTAATAAAAGGTATTATATTGTACTTTGTGATTGAGTAATAAAAGGAGCCATTACCCCTAACCGAACTTCTCTTTCTCGTAATTTTTTAGATTCATAGGGATTTCCTTCTCGGATCCATTTCATCAAATTGAAACCCCAGTCTTAAAAAATTTAAAAGGCATCAAATGCCAGTAGTCCAGAAAGCAGTAAAAAGTAAAAACTAAACAAGTTGCTTACAAGAAAAACTTGGCCCTCGTCCGTGGCTAAATACTTACAGCTAAACCAGCACTGCAAAAGTGCATAAGCGAACCCCTACCAGCTATCACTAACACTAGCTCATTGGCAGAAGCTCGAAACCTGCTACTCTCAACCCCCGAACACACTTCAGCGGGAGAAAATTTTCCTCCTTACTTTACATCACGACATAGACCGCCTCATCCTCTTTTGATTGCTCCTTCCGATGGGATACCTCAGCCCTGCCACCGTAGGCCGATCCGGCCGCTGAAACCTAGCCTTTTTCTATAAGTTTAGACTTTTGGTTCAATTAGCTAGCCATCAATTTTTCGTGATATCAGATCCAAGAGGTTTCAAGTTCTAGACTATGCTTACACAGTATTTAAAACAAAAGAAAAAAGATCACTCGGCCTACACCGAGCTCATGCTAAGAACTAAAATAGCCTAGATGGGAGGAGAGCGTTGAATATAAATATGGTGCATAGCCTCTTTCCATCATTTCAAATTTTTGGTTCAGTTGGCTAGTGCATCAATCTTTCAGTTGCACCTCAGCTTGTCTCCGACATCTAGGGGTTTTTGAGCCTTGACACCATTAGGTCCATGAACATTGCCAGCTTTCCCTCCTTCCAGGTCCTTGAAAGGAACTTTCCAATTTCTCAGATATGATAATGGTAGAGAAAACTTGGAGGCTAAGAAAGCTAGTAGAGATAGATCTAGATTACAATCTTAAACTACCCAATATATCTAGCCGTAATATACTCTAATATCCCCCGCAGTTGGATCGGTTGTGATGCGGACGGTCCGACTGGAGAAGAAGCCCCTTTCAGGAGTATTGGTCTGAATTGGTTTAGGAGGAAATTTGAAATTGGGTTGATGAAAGTTTGCTCTTGGTCTTGTACTGAAACTAAGACGTGGTGTAGCCTTAATGCCGATGTCGATGAAACCGTTGTTGTCGTGGTCGATGGTGCCGTGTTTGATGTAGTCGCCTTGGAGAACGTAGTTGAGGTAGATGGTGTTTCGGTTGTTGTCGTTGTTGAACCCGGGAAGACTCTCGGGTGGAGGGAGTTGTTGTTGTGGTAGAAGTAGTAGGCGACATGATGCCGAGCTTGCCGGACTCGGGAGCGCATCGGGGACAAAGGCACGCACCGGTGTTGCTAGTACCGGACGTGCGAAGACATGGACCACCATGAGCCATGCGCGCCAGAGTTTGATGGAGGAGCAAACAATATGTAATATCCCAGAACATTGGACCAACGAAGGGTAGATTTAGAAATGAGATGTGCATTTCATCGCAAAACGGGGGAAAATTTCGCGCCTTATTGCATAAAACCTAATAGAGATCGAGGTTTCTCTCCCGTTGCTATTAGGGTTAGAGCAATGTGAGTGCTATGAATTTCAACATGACCTCTTTTGAAACTTAGGGTTTTGGGAGAATGTTTGATTTGGCATTTCAAATTTGAATTCAAAGAGTAGAAGTATAAAGTAATCAAAATATAAATGAATTATTAAATTCATAATTCAAAAGTACATCACACTTACACAAATAATTCATGATGCATCCCAAATAAATAGAAGAGCTCATAAACAAAACCTTGAGCTTTATTGATCATACACACACAATTACATTGCCTTTACAATATTCAATTATACAAGAATGAGCAATATAATAAAGAAAATAAAAGAAGATTACAAGTATTGATCTATAAATATAAATCCTAAACTACTAGTCTTGATCTTCTTGTCCCTGGATCAAATGAAGTCTTAAACCTGCATAGACATGGAAACTAGCCAGAATGTGAAATACAAGTGTTAATGCCACTTGTCAGTGTCCAAAACCATGACAAAGAGTGAGATAGACATCAGCAGACCAAGTTAGGGCAATGATGGGCTCAAGTTCCCATCTCAAGCACACACACAACTCACAAGCTGCTGTGCATGATCAACAACCAGACAACCATGGCCTAGTCACCACATTGCACATGACTGTGTGTCAAGGCAGGGAAGAGCCACCAGAGACTACAAATAGGTAGAAACAGCTGGAGTGGTCATTCCAGTCGACCAGATCAACATCAACCAGCAACAAGGAGTGAACAGTAGCAGGTCATAGATTTTCTTGCTCAAGTACACAAGCCATACCCTAGAAACCATCTAGTTCTCCAAACCAACCAGAGGCATGGGAACATAAGCAAGATCATCCAGGAGCAAGGAGGAGAGGGACAAGTAACCAAAACCCATCAAGTGAAGCTCAACAACAACCAAACATGACCATCTAGGAGCTGGAGCAAGGTATAACTTATACCTGGAGTGGATCCAGTGGATCCAATCCATCTCTTAGCATGTCACTGTTGCGGTCAGAAACCCACCGGCGAGCAGCGACGGGCAACACAGTAGAGCCGGGAGGCTCCCAGGACTGCGGCTGGCCCTGGTCCCTCGAGCGACGGCCCGCAAAGACTCGGCACGCACGTCCGATGCCGGTGCAGGGCGTGCCACCTGACCTATACCCGGTCGGAAGGTGATGGATTTGCTTCGCTTAGTTTCCTGCATGGCATACACGTAAACATTAAATACGAGCCTCGATCGGCTCTCAGGTTGTCCCGTGAATCGGCTCAAGGAGCCGATCCACCCATGATCCGTATGAGGTATACGAACACATGGTGGTCCTGCTTGATCAATATGTGGCTAAAACGACCTACGACGATTTAGGGTTTTCACCACATAATCGGAACATCCTACGCGTGATTGAGCTCGGCGGCCACGGACGGTGATAATAAACCGACCCTAGACAAGGCCTAAAAACCAACATGAAGTTGATCCCCGAACATCTTATCTAGGGATAGCAAACCACACCCTACGTGCCACTGGATCCTTCAACCCGTTTGTAAGGCCTAACTATGCAGATATTAAACTAATCCTTGAAGAACAAGGAGCAATCATAACGGATCGGATCTACTAAATAATGATCAAGCGAGGTGCCGCCCTTACACCTAAGATAGGCGTAAGGGAGGCTAGACGTCTAAGGGTTGCATGGACGAAAGCATATGATACAATGAAACAATGCTAACCCTAACACATCTATGATAACTACGTTGCTCGCAATCAACAAGGCTTCAGCACGAGCAACGCATGAACAGCGAATAACGTGTATCGCCTAGATCGCAAGATGCGATCTAGGCAGCATGATGCTTACCCTGAAGAAACCCTCGAAACAAGGGAGTTGGCGATGCGCCTAGATTGGTTTGTGATGAACGTGATTGTTGTCTTTCTCAATAACCCTAGATACATATTTATAGTCCGTGGACTTTCTAACGTGGGAATAATCCCAACCGTGCACGAGCCAAATTCTATCTAACCGACACGTATCCTACTATATTTACAGATACACGGGCAAACTAGCCCAAACTTTGTATACAAGGCCGATTTATGTATTTCTTCCGTGTATATTCTTCAAGCCCATCTTGATCGCGGCCCACCTCTGATCTGGTCAAATTCTGGTGATAACACATGCCCCCCTGGTTTTGGAAATGATAATTCCAAAAGCACTCTGATTTTCCTTCGTCGGGTCATGTCGTTACAGAGCAGAACCGCCGCAGAACTCATCATCATGATGCGTTGCCTTATCAACTTCTCTGCAAGATTTGATAGCTTTAACATCACTTCCTCGGAAACCGTAGTGGCATTAAATTGCCACTATATCCCTTTTATTTAACCGCATCGAGGAGTTTGCTTCTTCATCCCCTCCTCATCCTCTGTTTCTCTGTAGTACTCGAAAAACCCTTCTTCCACCATGGACTCCTCCTCCTCTTCCCCCTCCGGTCTTTCCTACCGGTCTTCCTCCTCCCGCGAGTCGACGCCGGAGGACATACGCGCCCCGGAGCGATGGGACGAGGAGGACTGGGACTTCTCCGTCTGGTCGAGGATGATGAATCCCTAACCGATGGGGAGGACAACCTTCATTTCCTCATTGATGTGGACTCGGAGGAGGAGGACGACGATGATGCTCTCTGGGGCGAAGACATCTCTTCCGATGAGGAAGATGAAGAAGTGGAGGAGGACACCTCCTCCGACGAGTACCCGCCGATGAAGCGCTTCCGTGCCGGGCCGGATGATGATGACGACGATGATGATGACGAGGAGGAGTACGGGGCCCCTGCCGAAGGTTACGACAGCGACGAGGATCCCGCCGGTAGCAGCGCCGACGGCAGCCACGACAGCACTGACGAGGGCAGCAACGGCCCTTAGACTAGGACTAGCAGCATAGGACTAGTAGTAGTAGTGCATTAGGCATCGGATGATCCTTTTGAGAGCCATCGGCTCTTTATTGTAAAGTCGTTCCTTTGAATCAATAAGAATTGTTCTTCCAATTTGACTCTCCATTTATCCAATTTCAAGTCTTCCATTTGCCGCACTAAGAACCGATAGCAACGTATCGGACTTTTCTCCTCAAACGCCCATGAGGCCGTACTCCAAATTCGAGACCGTATTTTAATATCTCGACCATAATACTTTGCAACTCCAAAGTCGGTTGGCTGTTCATCGGCTGTTTTGAAAATTCAGTCTCCTTCAGATTAGATATCTTTGCCGATGACGTCCCTTCATCTCCTTGTAGCAACAGGACGGTCCAGACCTTTGAAGAGGGTCGTGATGCAGAGCTAGCCGACGACACCTGAATCGGCTTCAAAAAGCAGAGTGTCCACTAGGTCAGCCTGCCCCCGAGCCTCAGTCAAGGCGAGAACAGCGGTGAGGCAAGTGGCTGCCAGGAAGACTCTGAAACACCAAAGCCCTACTCCAGGGGAAGAAGGGTCGCACGTAAGTTTCGCCCGCGCTTTGGCTGATTCCATTCATCCTTCTAGGCTTCTGCAGCACACTTGTATTTCTTCTACAAACCTTTACTGAAGAAAACTCTAGTGAGGACACACAGTCCAGTCGAAGGGATTCGAGCTCGGGCAATTCTGGGAAAACCACCACGCAGAACCAGCCAGACCTGCCACCGTAGGCTTCCAAGAAAAGGTCAGCCACTGAACCTGCCGTTTCCCAAACTCCCATCGAGCGGGGCAGGGCAGCCTACGAACGAGAGCCGATGCATCAAGAGAGCCCGCCAGGAACCGCAAGCCTCTCCATTTGCTGCCTTGGATCGGGCAACAAAACAGCTCATTGAAGCTGAGGAAGCTCTCGTCGTTCACTCCCTCGAGGGAGCAAAAGGCCTCGAAGCTGAACTGAAGACCGACTTGGTCGAAATCCGCGCCTTGAACACGCAGCTGGTAGATCCTGTGTAATTTGTACTAGAGTCGATGGCTGTGCATCGGCTGTACATCATGAAATTTTTTTATCGGCCGATTTTCTATCGGCCCCCAATATTTCACTGCACATGTATCGCACATGTTCATCTGATTAGGTGCCCCCGAGCCGAATCTGTCAGGTAACTGCAGATATCGGCTCTGTAGTGAGCCAAGGCATTGTACTTGAACATCGGCTCCGTCCGGACCAATATTGACTTCTTCCAGCTCATCAGCCGACGTAAACCCGTATCTCCACTTTCCGCCGCCCGTTGGATCGACGTTGAACACGGGCAGAACGTATGGTGAGGATAATTTTGGCCGATTGCTGGAATCGGCCTCCATGTTGATTGAATTGTTCAATGAAGGTTTACATCTTGGTCTTGCTTCAGTATAACTATGTGACATGCTTGAGACAAGATTATCCCTTTTTATGTTTTGGGGCCGATCACAAGGATCGGCCTTGCCACATTCGTCCATAGATTTTGCTCTTGTTACACGGTCAGGCCGGTGGATAAGACCAGCCTCACTCCGTCCTTCGTCACGTCGATGCGCTCGCAGTCATCCAAAGTGATTCCTGAGAGTGGCTCTTGGCCTGTCGTCTCCCAAACGTTCATGCCAGCCCGTTGAAATCTCGGCTGAGTCATCTCGCTTGGATGACCTCTACTTCATCTCCATCCCACTCGTATTAAACATTGGTGCATCGTGGATGGAATGCAACAGATTGGCGTGGATCCAATCTCTCCCTAGCGGGACAGCATAGGTGCTCTTGCTATCGACAATAAAGAACGTCGTAGGGATGGTTTTTCTTCCTACGGTCGGATCCACGCTCGTAACACCTTGTGCTTCGATGCTTGGCCGTTGAAATCGCTCAGTGTAACGTTGGTCTTGATCAGATCCGAGCTAGAGCGTCCCAACCGACGTAGCATGGAGTATGGCATAATGTTGATCGCCGCTCCGGTGTCCACCAAGCATCTTGTTGACAGGCTGCCCATTGATATAACCTCGCAAATACAGTGGCCTTCAGTGTGTCCGTAGCTTCTTTCTCGTGGCTTCTCGAAGATAACTGGCCGTGGGCCGCAGTCAAGTTGTGCCACAGTGCTTCGTCTAATCCTGGAGCACTAAACTCCGCCGGAAGGATGAACACCATGTTTGTGCCAGCCGATGTCTCATCATCGGCTTTCCTTTGTCTGGGGCGCCACTCTTTCTTTTGTGGCCGACCTTCTTCGTCCAGAGTTCGCTGAATTTTCGCGGCCAGATCAGGCCGCGCCTTCCTTAACGTGTGGAGGTATAACCTTTCGGCTTCCTCCAAACCACGTAGTCGCTGAACCCTACACTTTTGGGAAGGGCTGAGTCCATCAGGGCACCACCTTGGCCGGTGGTACTTATCTTCTTCTTCATCATCGTCTTCTAATTCCTCGAGATCTTCCACCCGAGAGGACCCAGCGTGCTTGTTCCGAGGCGGGAGAGGCCCTAGGCGTTTGAACACGGACAGGTTAGCTGCATCCTTCTTCTTCTATCTACATTCTGGGCAGTTGCCGATTGTAGGCAATCGGCTCATTCCTGAATCCCAGCAAGTAACCGAAGAAGGGACAGTCCCAGTGCCTATCCACGTCGTCTTGCTCTCTTGACTTTTCCTTGGCGTGGCGCTCATATCTCTCCTCGTCGCGATCATGCCGACGATGTCTCCTGGCGTACCTGCTAGCCAGACGATCTCCGTCGTCGTCGTACCGTCGGCGTTGGTCGTATTGACTCACGTACTTGTTGAGGAGGTGATCAGAGAGAGGTCGCTGATATCTCACATTCTTCACTTCTCCCCTCGTGATGTAGCGCTTGCCATCGTGCCGGAGCCGATCGCATGGAACGGCTTCCTCTTCGTCCTTGTTATGAGAGCAGCTGCCCTCGTCTCGTCCTTACCGTGGTGGTGCCCGGGTCCTACCATGTTGATGTTGAACGAGAAACCTGGCTGGCACCTCCCGTGGTAAGTGCACTTCACCATGTTAACGGCGGGGAAGGGGTGTGTGTCGACTTTCATGGCGTATCGGCTGAAAATTAGATGCCCTTGTTCTATCGCCATTTGGATCTGCCGACGCCACACCCTGCGGTCGTTGGTGGTATGGGTGAACGTGTTATGCCATTTGCGGTATGGCTTTCCGTTCAGCTCCCGCGCCGTGGGGATTCCGTGGCCTTCGGGTACCTTTAGCCGCTTCTCCTTAAGTAAGAGGTCGAAAATTTGATCAGCCTTGGTCACGTCGAAGTCAAACCCTCTTGGAGGACCTTGTGGCTTAACCCACTTGCAGGACACGGGGCTTCCCCCCGAGTCCATTCAGCCACTGCTACCTCTTGATCTCCCGCAGAGCCTTCATCTTCATCTGCCTCAACCAGGACCACCGCACGCTTGAATTTATCCTGGTATACCTCTGGGTGGCGCTGTTCATATAATGACAGCTTCTGCACCATATGCGCCAGTGAAGGGTAGTCTGATTGGGAGGCCACATCCTTGATTGGTGGTGCGAGACCCACCACCGCCAACTCGACTGCTTCTTTTTCAGTCACACGAGCCGAATAGCATCGGTTCCTAATGGTCCTGAAGCGCTGGATGTATTCTGACACTGTTTCTCCGCGCTTCGTCGTACTTGTGCTAGATCGGCAATGCCAGCCTCGGAAGACTCGAGTGATACCGCATGTGGAACTGCTCTTCCAACCGCTTCCAAGTCCGGATTGAGTCCGGTGGCAGCGATGTGTACCACCCGAAAGCCGATCCTGTGAGGGATCGTGCGAAGAACCTCACACGCAGCTCATCCGATGCTGAGATCGTGCCCAGCTGTGCCAAATATCGGCTCACATGCTCGATTGAGCTGGAACCATCCGATCCACTAAACTTGGAGAATTCAGGGAGCCGATATTTGGGTGGTAGCGGGATCAACTCGTACTCGTTGGGGTACGGCTTGGAATAGCCGATTGCCCTCCTTTTCGGCACCATGCCGAACTGGTCTCTCAAGATTGTACCGATCTGATCCGCGGTGCCGGGCTGCGGAGTCGAACTCGAAGATTCGCCGGAGTGGCATACTTAGCCAGCTACGCTTGCTTCTCAAGCTCCGAGCCAACCGCAGGAGTTGAGCTCGGAGGTTTGTCGGAGTGGCATACTTAGCTAGCCACGTCTCGCTTCTCAAGATCCGTTCCGAAGTTCCTCCCGCCGTTCCGAAGTCCTCGCTGTTGCGGTCCGGTTCGTGAGTGCCCGAGTCTATCGCAGTCTGGCACGTATGTGCACGTGTATCCGTGAGGGATCTCCTTAGGCGCCTCATACAAGAACTGGTAATCACTAGGGTCACCCCCGATCTTGTAGACGACGTATGCCGGTGAACTCGGCACTTCTGGTGCTGCCAACGCGAACGGCAGCGGTGGTCGGGACTGGAGTGGTGTCTCTCCTTGGTGAGTCCCTAGAGCTGGTCCTGACGGAGAGTGCTGATGCCTCGTGATTTCCTGGACCACCCGAAGGGCGACATGCTCCAAAGTGTTCACCAGGCTCTCAGAATGGCGATGCAGCGAATGAGCCACCATGAAATTAATCTCCTGACGCAGACACCTGGTGCGTTCTTCTGATGGGGCAGACAGGTCCACTCCATCGAGCGCGCCTTCGGGTGAGAACCCCTTCCACCTGATGCCGTGTGAGCGGGTTCTCTGGAAAGAGCCGATGAGGTCGGCTTCGAGGATCGCTTTGACCTCGTCATACTTCTTCTTGAGCTCCTCAGTCAGATCTTTGTACGTGACTGGAGTACCTTCCGCCATCTCAGATGTAGATAGCGATGCAGTTGATGTCGAAGACTGTCCCACCGGGCGTGCCAAAATGTGTTGCGGTCAGAAACCCACCGGCGAGTAGCGACGGGCAACACAGTAGAGCCGGGAGGCTCCCAGGACTGCGGCTGGCCCTGGTCCCTCGAGCGACGGCCCGCAAAGACTCGGCACGCACGTCCGATGCTGGTGCAGGGCGTGCCACCTGACCTATACCTGGTCGGGAAGGTGATGGATTTGCTTCGCTTAGTTTCCTGCATGGCATACACGTAAACATTAAATACGAGCCTCGATCGGCTCTCGAGGTTGTCCCGTGAATCGGCTCAAGGAGCCGATCCACCCATGATCCGTATGAGGTATACGAACACATGGTGGTCCTGCTTGATCAATATGTGGCTAAAACGACCTACGACGATTTAGGGTTTTCACCACATAATCGGAACATCCTACGCGTGATTGAGCCTGGCGGCCACGCACGGTGATAATAAACCGACCCTAGACAAGGCCTAAAAACCAACATGAAGTTGATCCCCGGAACATCTTATCTAGGGCTAGCAAACCACACCCTACGTGCCACTGGATCCTTCAACCCGTTTGTAAGGCCTAACTATGCAGATATTAAACTAATCCTTGAAGAACAAGGAGCAATCATAACAGATCGGATCTACTAAATAATGATCAATCGAGGTGCCGCCCTTACACCTAAGATAGGCGTAAGGGCGGCTAGACGTCTAAGGGTTGCATGGACGAAAGCATATGATACAATGAAACAATGCTAACCCTAACACATCTATGATAACTACGTTGCTCGCCATCAACAAGGCTTCAGCACGAGCAACACATGAACAGCGAATAAACGTGTACTGCCTAGATCGCAAGATGCGACCTAGGCAGCATGATGCTTACCCGAAAGAAACCCTCGAAACAAGGGAGTTGGCGATGCGCCTAGATTGGTTTGTGATGAACGTGATTGTTGTCTTTCTCAATAACCCTAGATACATATTTATAGTCCGTGGACTTTCTAACGTGGGAATAATCCCAACCGTGCACGAGCCAAATTCTATCTAACCGACACGTATCCTACTATATTTACGAGATACACGGGCAAACTAGCCCAAACTTTGTATACAAGGCCGATTCATGTATTTCTTCCGTGTATATTCTTCAAGCCCATCTTGATCGCGGCCCACCTCTGATCCGGTCAAATTCTGGTGATAACGTGATCACACAGCATAAGCATGAGCAGATGCTCATGATGGGGTAACATCACTTGGTATTGACCAAGAGTTGCTGGCAGAAAGTGAGCAGCTAGATCCAAATACTATCCAGAACCTATTCTTGTGCAAACAGATAAATATAGATTCATGATGACCCACAAGTATAGGGGATCGCAACAGTCTTCGAGCGAAGTAAAACCCAATTTATTGATTCGACACGAGGGGAGACAAAGAATACTTGAAAGCCTTAACAGCGGAGTTGTCAATTCAGCTGTACCTGGAAACAGACTTGCTCGCAAGAGTTTATCGATAGTAACAGTTTTATAGCGATAGCAGGTAGTAAAATAACAAGCAGCAGAGTAACAAAGACAAGCAGTAGTGATTTTAGTAAACAAGCAGGATTAAAAATACTATAGGCACGGGGATGGATGACGGGCGTTGCATGGATGAGAGAAACTCATGTAACAATCATAGCAGGGCATTTGCAGATAATAATAAAACGGTGTCCAAGTACTAATCAATCAATAGACATGTGTTCCAATTATAGTCGTGCGTGCTCGCAATGAGAAACTTGCACAACATCTTTTGTCCTACCAGCCGGTGGCAGCCGGGCCTCAAGGGAAACTACTGGATATTAAGGTACTCCTTTTAATAGAGTACCGGAGCAAAGCATTAACACTCCGTGAACACATGTGATCCTCACGTCAGCTGCCATTCCCTCCGGTTGTCCCGATTTACGTCACTTCGGGGCCATTGGTTCCGGACAGCGACATGTGTATACAACTTGCAGGTAAGACCATAAACAATGAATATCATGATGAAATAATAACATGTTCAGATCTGAGATCATGGCACTCGGGCCCTAGTGACAAGCATTAAGCATAACAAGTTGCAACAATATCATAAAAGTACCATCTACGGACAATAGGCACTATGCCCTAACAATCTTATGCTATTACATGACCAATCTCATCCAATCCCTACCATCCCCTTCGGCCTACAGCGGGGGAATTACTCACACATGGATGGGGGAAACATGGCTGGTTGATGGAGAGGCGTTGGCGGTGATGGCGGCGATGATCTCCTCCAATTCCCCGTCCCGGCGGAGTGCCGAACGGAGACTTCGGCTCCCGAGACGGAGTTTCGCGATGTGGCGGCGTTCTGGAGGGTTTCTGGCGACTTCGACTTCTCCCCGTGCGTTTTTAGGTCGAGGCCGATAAATAGTCCGAAGGAGGGCGTCGGAGGCCAGCCGAGGGGGCCACACCATAGGGCCGCGCGGGCCCCCCCTAGGCCGCGCCGCCTTATGGTGTGGGGCCCTCGGGCCTCCACTTGATTTGTCCTTCTGGCTCCGTCATTATTCTGGGAAAATAGGGCCTTTCGTCAAAATCCCGAGGTTTTTCCTAAAGTTGGATTTCTGCACAAAAACGAGACACTGGAACAGCTTCGCTGAAAACAGCGTTAGTCCGTGTTAGTTGCATCCAAAATACACAAATTAGAGGCAAAACAATAGCAAAAGTGTTCGGGAAAGTAGATACGTTTTGGACGTATCAACTCCCCCAAGCTTAGCTTATTGCTTGTCCTCAAGCAATTTAGTTAACAACTGAGCGATAAAGGAACTTTCACGAACACATTTGCTCATATGATGTATATATTCTCATGATATGGCTAATACTTACGCAGTTCATAATAAGATACATGCAAATGAGATCATCTAACAGCTATGTCAATCATGAAGAGGTACCAACAATTAATAATAAGCATCATGAATCATGTATATAAGCAGGATTGCAATGTTCATAAGAGAGTATGATAAAGTGGTATCTCGCTTGCCTGTATTTGATCGGCAAAACATAAATGCCCGGGCACCTCTGGAGTTCATAGAAAGACTAGAAGTAGTGATTGTCAAAGATAAAAGCATCAAAGTTATACCACAATCAATCATATTTTGAGACAAGCATATTATACTAAGAATGACAGTTGTGCTCTCAAGAAAGTGCTCAAAGAAAGGATGGAGACACAACATAAAAGTAAAAGATTGACCCTTCGCAGAGGGAAGCAGGGATTAACATGCGCTAGAGCCTTTTATTTGTAAAACAGGAGTAAAATTATTTTGAGAGGTGTTTGTTGTTGTCAACGAATGGTAATGGGTACACCAACTACCTCGCCAACCGGACTTTCAAGAGCGGCTCCCATGAATTATTTGCATGTTTATGTGGCACTCCTTCCAACCTTTCTTACACAAACCATGGCTAACCGAATCATCGGGTGCCTGCCAACAATCACATACCATGAAGGAGTGCCTTTTTAGTTTAGTTTTATTATGATGATGACACTCCCCCAACCTTTGCTTACACAAGCCATGGCTAACCGAATCCTTCGGGTGCCGTCCAACAATCACAAACCATGGAGGAGTGTCTATTTAAGTTAATTAATTCGGGACCGGGAATCCCATTGCCGGCTCTTTTTGCAAAATTATTGGATAAGCGGATGTGCCACTAGTCCATATGAGAGTCCGTCAAAAGTAAATGACAAGGTTGAAAGCTAAACACCACATACTTCCTCATGAGCTATGAAACATTAACACAAATTAAGAAGCATTTTGAAGATTTTAAAGGTAGCGCATGAGAATTTACTTTGGAATGGTTTGAAATGCCATGCATAGGTATTTATGGCGGACACTTTGGAATAACTTGGTTTTCATGTGTTTGGAGGCACGAGCAGCGTTCCCGCTCAGTACAAGTGAAGGCTAGCAAAAGACTAGGGAGCGACAAATCAAGAGAGCAATAACTGTCATAATCATGCTTGCGGCAAAATAAATTAACTGAGGCATAAAGGTGATACAAGAACTCTGAAGCAATGTAAATCATTGAGGCTTAATTGACTCTTGTTCAGTCATATGCATGCGTGAGCATGAGCCAAGTCGATATAAATGAATTATTCAGAGGAGGATACCACAATGCCATACTTACTTATGAATAAAACAATGCAAGCAAACATCCATGACATGCTACTCATATTAATAAATTGGAGCTAATCATGAGAGATCATGAACTACTAGACTTTCTTAAATAACATATACCTCACATGAACCAACTAAGCATGCTCACATGGATGAGTATATGTACAAAAATGAAAACAAATAGAGTTCATACCAACCTCTCACCACAATCAGATTGTCGTAGATCGTCATTATTGCCTTTTCACTTGTGTAGCTTGGATAATATAAAATGAAAACCACGCTCCAGCCACCGAAGACCATTGAACTCATAATGAACTTTACAAACCAAAGAAGAACAGCAAATATTTTTGGTGTTTTCGAATTTGAGAACAAGAACAAAAGGAAACAAGCAAACAAAGCAAAATCTTTTTGGGTTTTCTTATAGCAAACTAGCAATAGCAAATAAAGCGAAACAAATGCAAGAAACCAAGATAAACAAATGGTGAAGAGAAACAACAGAAATATTTTTGGTCTTTTTGTGTTTTGGGAAAGAAACAAAGTGAAAACAAGAAATAGCAAACTAAAAGAAACACAGAAAAGCGAGATGGCAGAAATCTGCCAAAACCTGACAACAGTACAGAGATCGATTTTTACAAAAATCTTACGTTGCTCAGCTCGAAAAGTGTTCAACTAATGAAAGTTAGATAACAACCTGGGGAACATGCACAAAAATTGGCTTCGCCAAATAACGTTCTGGCTGTGCGCACGAATTTTAACGGTAACAGTCCAGAATCTGTTTTCAGGCAGCAGTTCCCCAAATATCATCTTCCTCTCATTAGAAAACCACTCAAAGAGACTAAACAAGTATATACAAGTATCCAGCAATCATAATATGCAAAGAATGAGTGATGCCGGTATACCTCCCCCCAAGCTTAGGCTTTTGGCCTAAGTGGAGTTCAATCCCATCGAGGGTCTGGGTTCCACGCCGGTGGATCATACATGGAGTAGTCGTAATAAGGTACCGATGCAGAAGAAAAACGTGGAGGCTCCTCATGCCCAATGTGTTGATGCGAAGAGCTTGCTGCATCTGATGACGAGTCGAGGTGTTCCTCGACCTCATCCGTGTTGTCTCGTGCACGATGGCTTCCTCCCTCGATGTATGCATTAACTGCACTTTCCGTGACTGACTAATCCTCCCTGGAATCAAGGTTAAACAGAGAAGGTGCAGGCAATCCTACTAATTTTTCAACTTTCTTAGTCCTTGTCCAAGATTTCTTGTAAAATGTTATTCTATAAGACAGGTTCCCTAAATTAGACGAATTAGAAAGAAATTCATGCTTAATCATGGAAGCTATGTCAAGTTTCTCCATGGGGAGCTGAATATCAAGACGGTGAGGTCCTACATTATGCATAGCTAATAAGCGAGAGGCGATGAGACCCCCACAAATTCCTCCCTTCTCACGGTTAGTGGCAAGTCTGTTGGCTATCAAAGCTCCCAAGTTATAAGTCCTATTACCTTGTAATGCAGCAGCTAGAAAGGCTAGATCAGGGATAGTTAATTTACCTCCATTCTTTCTCGCTAGAACGCACTTGGTAATGAAATAAGCAAAGTAACGAATAGCTGGGAAATGAATACTACTAATTTTACCATCATCCTCTGAGAAGCTTCTTCCATGACAAATCATCTTGAAGAGGTCCAAGAACTCTTGCGGCGATCCCTTTATCTTCTCGCATGATCCCCATTGCGGCACTCTGATTGCTGCACAAAAATCACCGAATGGCAAGTTGACAGCTTTATTATAAATTTTGTACCTGAACCATGGGGTTAGATCGTGACCAATTGAATTTAAAATCTTACACTACTGACATAGTCAGCTTCACATATTGGCATGGTTCCCCATCAACAAAATCATCCAATCCTGCACGAGAGATTAAACTTTGAACGTCCTGCAAGATCCCTGCACTTCTCATGAAATCCGCACACGGATAGTAAGTGGGATATACTCCTTCTTCTCGGTGAACTCTCATGACCTGTTGCACCTCCAACTCATGTTGGTTGAGTTGGTGCCTACCTCCTTCCATTTTCTGAAATTTTTCAACAAGCAATATAAAACTTGATTTGGTGACATATAATTGAGGGAAACTACCATAGGAACTTGCTAGAGTACTAATCATGCATCAAAACTAGTTTCTACCACTTAGAACAAGCATGCTAGCTCACTAAACATGTTACCTACAGCAGCAAAATATTCAAGATATACTCAACCGAACAAAATTCTATTTGGATAATCGAAGGAGTCACATACCGGAGAGCAAATGTGCCAAATTTCAGACAGAAATCTGGGCTGAGCAAAGAGATCGAGAAATCCTGAGCTCTTGAGCAAAAACGCGAGTGAGAGAAAGTTGGTTCGAGTTTTTTCGGGAGAGAGAAGATGCTCGGGAGAAAGAGATGAAGTAGTGGGGCAAGGAGGGGCCCACACCACAGGGTGGCGCGCCCCCTGCTGGCCGCGCCGGCCGTGGTGTGGCACCCTGGGGTGCCCCACAGGTCATCCTCTGGTGCTCCCAGGTGCTTCGTCGAAAAATAGGACCAACGGTATAATTTTCGCGAATTTTTGAAAACTTTGAAAAATGCACATTTCTGGGTATTAAGTTTATTATTACTGGCCAGGAAATTTTTTGAAATCTCTAACTAACTAAGGAACTTTGAAAAATAAAGGTGCTACAACAACTAGAGCAAGTGGAGGAAGAAAGAAATGTTGTTTGCCTCCTCTATGCATATAAAATGTATTTGTTAACAAGGTTGATCAAGTCTTGCCACCAAATAAATTTTACATAGCATATGAAGAAATAAACCTCAAATCAATCATGTTACCTTGAATTGTATTGATATGGATCCAATCTTAAGAGTTTGATATTCTTCTTTAGGCTCGTATATGGGACAATCAATAGTTCCCACTTTGATAGTTCTCACATTAGAAATAGTATTAACTCCACACGCTTTCTCAATCCTCTTGGGGAAATAGACGGTGTGTTCCTTATCATCAACATTGAAAGTAACCTTTCCTTTATTGCAATCAATAACAGCCCCTGCGGTGTTAAGAAAAGGTCTCCCAAGAATAATAGACATATTATCATCTTCAGGCATTTCCAACACAACAAAATCAGTTAATATCAAGCAGTTATTAGTAACTTGAACAGGAACATCCTCACATATACCAACAGGAATAGCAGTAGATTTATCAGCCATTTGCAAAGATATATCAGTAGGTATCAACTTATCTAAGTAAAGTCTCTTATAAAGAGAAAAAGGCATAACACTAACACCGGCTCCCAAGTCACATAGAGCAGTTTTAACATAATTATTCTTAATAGAACAAGGAATAGTAGGTATACCGGGTCGCCCAACTTCTTTGGAACTTTGCCATTGAAAGAGTAATTAGCAAGCATAGTGGAAATTTCCTCATTGGGGATTTTCCTTTTGTTAGTAACAATATCTTTCATATACTTTGAATAAGGAGGCAATTTAATAGCATCAGTCAAAGGGATTTGCAAAAATAAGGGTTTCATCCAATCACAGAATTTATTATAGTGTTCTTCTTCCTTTGATTTTAGTTTCTTAGCAGGAAAAGGCATTTGCTTTTGCACCCAAGGTTCTCTTTCATTACCATGTTTCTCAGCAATAAAATCTTCTTTAGTATACTTTTTTATTTTTAGCATGCTTTTCAGGTTCTTTTTCAACCTCTTCTTTATCAGGAGTATCATTCTTATCATTATCTTTATCATGTTCATTACCACTTTCAGTTTCAGCATCAGAAATAGAAATACTATTAGGATCATTAACAGGTTCAGAGGATTCTGCAACTTTCTTATGTTTCTTTTTCTTTTTCTTAGATGGAGCACTAGTTTCAATGTGTTGAGAATCTTGTTCAATTCTTTTGGGATGTCCTTCAGGATATAGAGGATCCTGGGTAGAGACACCACCTCTAGTTGTTACTTTATAAGCATGTTTTTCTTTAGAAATATTTCCTAGCAAGTCATTTTGCACTTTAGTGAGTTGATCAATTTGAGTTTGAACCATATGAAAATGTTTAACAAGCATCTTAACATCATTGGAGGTTCTCTCCACAATATCATGCAATTCACTAATAGCTTGAGAATTTTCCATTAGATGATTCTCTACTCTCATATTAAAATTTTCTTGCTTAACAATATAATTATCAAACTCATCTAAGCATTGCGCAGGAGGTTTTGAATACGGAATATCTTCTCTAGTAAAGCGTTGAAGGGAGTTTACCTCAATCATGGATGAAGGGGGAATTATCTCACATATATCTTCTATAGGAGGTAGATTCTTCACATCTTCAGATTTAATACCTTTCTCCTTGAGAGACTTCTTGGCTTCCCTCATATCTTCATCATTCAATTTAATTAAACCCCTCTTCTTCACTATTGGCGTTGGAGTTGGTTCAGGCGTAGTCCAATCATCATGATTCCGGCCTATTTTAGCCAATAATTCTTCGACTTTCGTCTGGAGTTCTTTTCCTGAAAACACAACCAGCACAACTATCCAGGTATGCCCTAGACTCAATGGTTAGTCCACTATAAAATATATCAAGTAAATCATGCTTTTCTAAATCATGGTCAGGCAGAGCTCTAATAAGAGAGCAAAATCTCGCCCAAGCCTCAGGCAATTTCTCTTCATCTCCTTGATCAAAATTATAAACTCTCCGCAAAGCAGCATGTTGAGCACTAGCGAGAAAGTATTTCCGGAAGAAAACATTAAGCAATTCTTTTGGACTTTTAATAGAACTAGGTGGCAAACTATTATACCAAGTTTTAGCGTCATCCTTTAATGAGAATGGAAAGATTTTAGCAACAAAGTAAGTACGCTTCTTAACATCATCAGAAAACAAGCTACTCGTAGTAGATAACTCAGTCATGTGTTCAACAAGCACTTTCTTTTTCAGTACCACAAAAGGGTGTTTTCTCAACAATAGCTATATGAGATAGATCAAGAGAAAAATCATAATCTTTATCCTTAATGTTTATAGGAGATGTGGCAAATTTAGGATCAGGAGACAGTTTATATCTAACAGTATGTTCTGCAAGCAACTTTTTAATTTTTCTTGCATTAGTAGTAGCATGGCATTTTTCAATAAAATCATCATCAAGTTCCACATAATCTTCATCAAGATCATCACTAGAGTATTCAAGTTCAGGTGAATTAACAGGTGTAGTAACATCGGGAGTTTCAGTATTTTCAATTTGCCTAGACCTAGCAATTGTAGCATCTAGAAAAGTTCCCAATGAACCACTATCATCAAGCACAGCAGAAATATTATCAGTATTATGAGAGTTTTCAGATTCAGCAGAAGTACCAGCATGCGAAGCATGTGGCGGTGAAACAAGTTTACTTATCACAGATGGTGAATCAAGAGCAGCAGAGGTACTCAGAGTTGTACCTTTTCTTGTAGTGGATGGTAATATGACGACCTTAGTATCGCGAGTTTTACCCATGATGGAGAATTTGCAGCGAACAATATCAATCCAAGTGAACTTCCAAATAAAGCTATGCTCCCCGGCAACGGCGCCTGGAAAATAGTCTTGATGACCCACAAGTATAGGGGATCGCAACAGTCTTCGAGGGAAGTAAAACCCAACTTATTGATTCGACACGATGGGAGACAAAGAATACTTGAAAGCCTTAACAGCGGAGTTGTCAATTCAGCTGCACACTGGAAACAGAACTTGCTCGCAAGAGTTTATCGAGTAGTAACAGTTTTATAGCAAGTAGCGATAGTAAAATAACAACGAGCAGAGTAACAAAGACAAGCAGTAGTGATTTTAGTAAACAAGCAGGATTAAAATATCGTAGGCACGGGGACGGATGACGGGCGTTGCATGGATGAGAGAAACTCATGTAACAATCATAGCAGGGCATTTGCAGATAATAATAAAACGGTGTCCAAGTACTAATCAATCAATAGGCATGTGTTCCAATTATAGTCGTGTGTGCTCGCAATGAGAAACTTGCACAACATCTTTTGTCCTACCAGCCGGTGGCAGCCGGGCCTCAAGGGAAACTACTGGATATTAAGGTACTCCTTTTAATAGAGTACCGGAGCAAAGCATTAACACTCCGTGAACACATGTGATCCTCACGTCACTGCCATTCCCTCCGGTTGTCCCGATTTCTGTCACTTCGGGGCCATTGGTTCCGGACAGCGACATGTGTATACAACTTGCAGGTAAGACCATAAACAATGAATATCATGATGAAATAATAACATGTTCAGATCTGAGATCATGGCACTCGGGCCCTAGTGACAAGCATTAAGCATAACAAGTTGCAACAATATCATAAAAGTACCATCTACGGACAATAGGCACTATGCCCTAACAATCTTATGCTATTACATGACCAATCTCATCCAATCCCTACCATCCCCTTCGGCCTACAGTGGGGGAATTACTCACACATGGATGGGGGAAACATGGCTGGTTGATGGAGAGGCGTTGGCGGTGATGGCGGCGATGATCTCCTCCAATTCCCCGTCCCGGCGGAGTGCCAGAACGGAGACTTCTGGCTCCCGAGACGGAGTTTCGCGATGTGGCGGCGTTCCGGAGGGTTTACGGCGACTTCGACTTCTCCCCGTGCGTTTTTAGGTCGAGGCCGATAAATAGTCCGAAGGAGAGCGTCGGAGGCCAGCCGAGGGGCCACACCATAGGGCCGCGCGGCCCCCCTAGGCCGCGCCGCCTTATGGTGTGGGGCCCTCGGGCCTCCACTTGATTTGTCCTTCCGGCTCCGTCATTATTCCGGGAAAATAGGGCCTTTCGTCAAAATCCCGAGGTTTTTCCTGAAAGTTGGATTTCTGCACAAAAACGAGACACCAGAACAGTTCTACTGAAAACAGCGTTAGTCCGTGTTAGTTGCATCCAAAATACACAAATTAGAGGCAAAACAATCGCAAAAGTGTTCGGGAAAGTAGATACGTTTTGGACGTATCAATTCACAGATAGCAAACCAGCAGAGTAGTACATAGATACTAGAGGCTACAAGACCACCTAGCTATTCCTAGCCAATTAAACCATCAATTTATGCATATTTTCTTCACAAACAAGTCACAGTGGCATTCATATGAATTATGATACCCTACTATGCAAGTAACAATGAGTTTAGCCAACAAAAAATGATCCAACAGTGAGAGCAACCCAAGCAGTAGCTAGGCTACTGTTGTCACATCAACCACAAGCCATCCAACAATCAAAATTTATAAGTCATCATTATCCAGGATGGATTTAGACTTTATATATCTTCCAATTGATATTGGAGATATCATTTCAGACAAAGACATGCATATAATCAAAACTGCATAAGCAGTTCATATACAAATAATTGAATAAAGGCATCCTAGCCATTGAATCATGTTCAATGTGCTATGGAAGGCAACAATAGCTCAACAACACATGGTTAGCCGCTAGAGTAGGCTTAAACAATTACAGTAGCTTAGGCAAGCATCCAAATTATCCAAGAATTGAACCTGTAACCTAGCTACTAGCATGTATTGATCCAAATGGATCAATTGGATCCATTATAGGTCACAGAAGAGCACCCACATGCATCACAAGTGTCAGGCTGTTAGCCACTTCAAACAGCTAAAGCCACCAGCAAGCAATTAAGTAGCATAGGAGCATGAACAAGTAGAATAGGACTAGCACAACCATCCAGTAGGATCAATTAAGCATGGGCATAGTAGCACAGGCTCCAGAAGGAACCATAGCAGCAGTTCAACCTATCAAATAAGGATATATATGAATCATAGCATACCAGTACCAATAACTGGTGCGTATAGGAACACCAGTGCATTGCAAAGCAAGAGGAACAACTAATGGAGCATGGTAGCAGTAGCATGGAGCAGCACATCAGCAGCACATGATTGGCCAATGGCCAGTAATGGCAAATCTAGCCAGAACAGATCAGAGAAGAAGGAGGGGATGCAAGAGCATCACGAGAAGCATTCCTGCATGATTCTAGGATCATCAGGAAGCAAGGAAGAAAGGGATGAACAGTAGAATCATGGAGGCATAGAGAGAGGTGATAGAGATGGAGGAGAAAGGGGGTATTTTGGACATTTGCACTAGGTTTTTAACCAATTCAAATTTAAATTCAAATCCTACACTATAAAAATTGCAAATAAATCCAAAACAACTCCAAAAATTCAAGAAAATATGAATAACTCATAGAAAATATTCCTTAACCAAAATAAAATATGAAATGCAATAAACAATGAGAATTCAAATTAAAGGATTTTTTATGAGAATTTTAAATTGAAAATTCAAATTTGTAATTTTCCTTGGATTTAAAAATCAAGGAAAAAATTCCAAATAACTTTATTATTTTCAAAATCCAATATTTCCAAAAAGATCATTATTCTATTATTCCAAACCCTTTTTATTTAAGGTAAATATTTTTCAAAGGAAAAATCTATTAATCCTAAATCTTTTATTTTACAAGAAAATTATATAATATTAATCTTAAGGGATTATAAATTACTGCCCTGAGGCATAAATATCTATAATATCTATAAAGTTCATCCCCACTATAGAGCATTTAATGTTTGCAAGCTCAAACCTGGTGCATCCACATCACCTCAATTCTTTCAGCCGTTCGATTTCTAATATGTGGTCATTAGTTATCCATATAGGGCTTACTCAGTCCTCATCTCATGCAATCTCACCTTTCATGTCTGTCTTGCCAAAAAAAATGAAGCGTTACCTGGGGCTCTACCTGCTCACTGTTCACCGCAAAGAGAAGGTGATGCGATGGAATATCACAGACGTTCCCTTCCCCTTCCGTTCCACCAATGGAGTAACTCAAGTTTCACTTATTCAAGACCACTCCTGTCCCTGGTAGGTACTACATGTATTTCTCTACCTTTCTAGCTTCTCCACTAGCTTTTCCACTCATGACTCTGATCTTCTTCCTCTTCCCTATTTCTAGCCATCTAGTAACCATGATGTCCCATCAACAGTCCTCCATCAATTCCATCGCTACGATTTCAGGCAAGAGTCATCAGCGTTGCTTAATCTCAAGTGGCTACACCGTTCTCTGTTCAGCCTGCTCACCAAAACCACAGTCACTGCAGCACCACTCGGCATCCCTCTCTAGATGCTCTTAGCACCTCAAAGGATATGTAGAAGACCCATCTCTTTATCCTTCTCGATTGGGAAAATGGCTAACAACACGTGACTGCAGCACCACTCGGCATCCCTCTCATGGATTAGTCTGGTGTTTTTCATTTCTTCGTATGAAGATACATTGCCTCATCGTTCATGGTGGTAGTGTGCAGCATATGACACTTTGTGTTTGGTCCCCTACCAATTGTTCGAGGGAATGTCCCAGACTCTCACAGGTAAAAATCTCAGTTGTTCTTCGCATTGCACACTTCATTACCTCCATTAGTACTTAGAAAAAAGCGTATTTCAGTGTCAAAAGGAAATAGAAACTAGCATATTTCAATAATCTACATACCGTGCGCACCAAAGCATGCTAGATTCTAAACATGGAGCTCAGTGTCTACTAAAGTTATAATGTTATATAATGGATCGGCATCTTTTTTTTATTACTAGAACAAGGCTTTGCACATATATTTTTCATGTTTTCAGATCACTTATTCTTTTTAAATCATGCTTTCACGCCCCCAGACAGGAAACAATACCGACTTTTATTGGACTCGGGGTTTTGTTAGTAGTTATTGAGGCTGTATATCAAGAAAAATGATTTTTTCTGTGACAGTTTTTGTCGGCAGACATTGCCTTGATATAATATTACTCTGTACTTAAGGTAGACATTTTCACATATCTATTGCTTCATATTTCCCTCTATTTCTGGAACAATGTAATGGATGATAATTTATCTTTGTAGTGTTTACTCCTGTTCTTGATAATATTATAACATTGATATATCTGGATGACTTGAACAATTTTTCTTGCAAGGATTTTATACTAATGAGCATGCACTGATTTTATATTTAATAGCTGATAATGGCGAATTTTTTGTGCAGGGTCGACTGCCCATGTCATCAACAGGCCACTATCATTCGCATGATCATGCACACACTGACGTTTTCCCGGCAAAGTGCAAGCAAACTGTGAAAATTGCACATGAAAAGTGTCCATGTCATCAACCGGCATAATGCAGCATGCACAGGGGTTTTTTCTAGCGAAGTGCATGCAATCAGATTCATTCCATTTTTTTGCATCTACGGAAGCAATCTTTAATTCCCGCTGCAAAGCGCGGGGTATCAATGAGTTCAAATAAAATCTAAATCATCCAAATCTTAATAAATACTTGGGAAAAGGGATTCAACATAAAATAATGCACTGATGCATGCATCATTTGAATTTTATAACATTGTCCTTATCGGACAATGACGATTCTTTTCAGAACCCGAGGTCCAGGTTCCATCCAAACCTTCGAACTGCATTATCTCGCAGTCACCAGGCAAGTTCACTCTTGCTCATGTCATATTGATTATTTCATATCAATTTACTCGCAAAGCAATATACTTAACATTCCTCCACTGAAAATAAAATGTTATTTTTCCAATTATGAATATGACTATGTGGTGGGTAATGGAACCATGGTATGTGTTATTGGTGGAGGTTCCATTGCAAGGGTTCTACTCATCTAGGACTAGTAGGAAAAGCCTCATCAGTGGCGCACCAAAAATGAATTCTGTGGCGCATGGGAGGTGCGCCACAGAAACTTCGCCACAAAAATAAGGTTTCTGTGGCGCACCGGCCCATGCGCCACAGAATTAAGGTTTCTGTGGCGCACGTGTTCTTAGGTGCGCCACAGAAAAGCGTGCGCCACAGAATTGGTTTTCAGTGCGCCACAAAATTTGCTTGTATTATACACGATTTTGTGCTGCCTGCTATACACATGCAGTTTATAGACAGCAATATACAGGTTATATACAGCAACATTCAGATATAATATAAATATCATGTACATTGCACAGATATAACATAGACATCATCATCACATTACTTAGAGCCCGATCGAGATACATATATAGTGGCAAGTGTCAAATGTTTTGCATACAACTCTTAATTCATACAAAATTCACAATTTCGAGATACAAAGTAGTCTTCATCCGGTTCCTCCTTTGCTCCCTCATCTCTACCCACCAGGCTCGCTTGCATCGGGGTCTTCATCCAGTTCCTACTATGATGAAAATGGAAGAAAGTGAGACCAACAAGTCCGATGCACAAGAGAAATGGAATAAATGCCTCATACATTGTTGGTCAACACAAATATTAACATTCAGGGATGGCGTAAGTGAGACCAAGTCCAATGCACAAGAGATTGATATTTGTGCTATCTTACCAGGCTCACTTACGCCACCCCCGAGTGTACGGTGACCAAACATTTTAATCATCGGCATTTTGAAAATCTCAAAGCAAATGGAATGACAAAATGGAATAAGTGCCTCATACATTGTTGGTCAACACAAATACTATGGTCGGAAACCATAGTTGCGGTATACACCGCAGATATACTTTGCAGAAGGGCCCCCTTTCCCCGGCCGCCGTTCCGTGAACGGGTGCTTGATGACACAACAACACCGATCTGCCTCTCCGGCGCAGAACCACGGCAGTCCCTCGCGTCCAGTGAACGAGTCCTTGATGCAAAGACCGTGCCGGCCTGCCCAGCATTATGCCGGGCCGTTTTGCTGCGCTTCAGGCCGTGTGTCCCGCGCCCTGCACTATTCGCCTTATTGCCCGATGAACCAATAGACTGATCGTTGGAATAAGGAAACCGATGACGGCCGGTCGCAAGATTAAATTGCGATCGGCCGTCATCGGCTTCCTTATTCCAACGATTAGTCTATTCGTTCACCGGGCAAAAAGGCGAAGAGTGCAGGGCGCGTGAGACACGGCCTGAAGCGCGGCAACAGGGGTCGGCATGATGCTAGGGAGGCTGGCACCGTCTTTGCATTAAGGACTCGTTCACGTACTGGACGGCGAGAGAAGAAAAGTGGTGATGCGCCGGAGAGGCAGGTCGGCGTTGTTGTCTCGTCAAAGACTCGTTCACGGAACGGCGGCCGGGGAAAGGGGGGCCCGTCTAAAAAGTATATTGCGGCGTATAGGTGACCAAACATTCTAATCATCGGCACTAAAATGGAAGAAAGAGCCAAGTGATATCTCAACTAGATATCATATGCCTCATACTTTGTTGGTCGAAAGAAATATTAACATTCCGGGATGGGGTCAGTGAGGCCAGGTAGGATGCACAAGAGATTGATATTTGTGCCATCGCACCAGGCTCACTGGCCCCACCCCAGAGTGTACAAGTGACCAAACAATTTAATCATCGGCACTAAAATGGAAGAAAGGCCAATGCAATTAAGAAGTAGCTAGTATGAACTAAATGGAATGCCTCATACTTTGTTGGTCGAAACAAATATTAACATCCGGGGATGGAGTAAGTGAGGCCGGGTAGGATGCACAAAATATTGATATTTGTGCCATCACACCAGGCTCACTTGCTCCACCCCCGAGTGTACGAGTGATCGACCAACCATCTAATCATCGGCAAGTACAAAAACACCAACAAACCAGCAACCATGGTGACATAAGTCAAGATGCTCAAACACACGTAGCATGCATGGAGCGAGATGCTCCAAAGGGATTATTCATCACTTGGTATATAGACCAAGTGATGCTGGCAAAAGAGAGGCCAATCAAGAACCGATAAATCCAGTAAGTGATAGATATGCCTAAACAAGCAACAACACATAGCATATCCCAGCTAACCGGATGAGACAAGTCTTGGTAGCCAAGCTGAATCACCTAGCACCACCTAGCCTTTTAAAACCATCAGAAACAGTCCTTTTTCTTCAAAGGATACCACAGTGGCATTCATTTACATGATCCCCTACTATGGATATCTCTATTTTCATCAAAGCCAACAAGAAAAGGATACCACAGTGGCATTCATTTACATGATTCCCTAATGTGAATATCTCTATTTTAGTATACCATCATAAGCATTCCATTTAAATCACACATTTTAGTATCTGTTCTTATCCAAGTTTTTGCCTCAGCCTTTGCATCATTGGCTGAGCCAAGACATCAAGCATCTGGCCAGGGAGCATTCTTTATTTTTAGGGAACTATATGAACTATATGCACATGATCCAGTAAGCATCCCCACTAATCAGAGCATTATAAGCATAGTAGCATACCATAAGCTCACAAGAATCCATCAAGTAAATCTTCACAAGGATACCACAGTAGCATAGTAGCATACCATAAGCTCACAAGAATCCATCATTTTCTTCACGAGGATACCACATTAGCATACCATAGTAGCATTTCATGCATTTAAATGAACCAGTAGCATCAAAACCAACCAAATGTCCAACTAGCAAGCAATACCAAGTGAGCAAGTCTTCATTACCTTGTACAGGTTCAGACATGGATTTATTTCCAACAAAGGATGGAAATCAAATTAACATCATTGAATTAAATTGAATCATTATCATCACATGGTTCATCAATAACAAGTGGCAGTAAACCTCCACAAACAACATGTACATATGATCCAGTAAGCCACACAGGCATAGCAAGTGATATAAGTTGACAATAACCAACACCAATATGTAGTAGCAGCATAGAAGTGTCACTGATATAGAACACTCCAATAAGCATCACTAGCTCACCAGTTAATGGTAAGCAAGTCAAGAGAGGCATAGACAATTTCTATTGCTTAAGACAAGCAACAACAAGGATTAGCAGCATAACAATATACTAACCACTAGCAATCCAGGCTCCAAATGGAACCTTTGGAGCAGATATATATAGAGCCAATATAGCATGTCACTGCTAGTAGCTGGTGTTCATATGAACACCATATGAAGCAAAACGATTAGGGGCAATGCATCCAGAGCAACAACAACAATGCATCCAGAGCAACAGCAGCAATGCATCCAGAGCATTTCGTCGAGCACGTTGTGCTCGCGCGGGGGAGGAAGAGGGAGGGGAGGGGAGGGAGCTCACCGACGACGACGGCAGTTGTGGAGGAGCTCACCGACGACGACGGCAGGGGTGGAGGTCGCGGCGGCTCCTCCACCTTGACGCGGCGGCGGCTCCTCCACCTTGACGCCGCGCCGGCCCCTCCTCCTCCACGCCGCAGCGGCTTGTGCTGCTGGTGGCGGGGATGGGTGGAGCGTGGCGGCATGCGGCCCTCGCGGAGGAAGGCGGCGGCGTCGGCGACGGCGACGGCAGCGCTCGCCATGGAAGGCGGCGGCGCGGGGAGAGGGGAGAGGGGAGAGAGTGGTATACGGGCGAGGGAGGGGTACGGCCATGTTATAGGACACGTTATTTCTGTGGCGCACCGAGGCCAGTGCGCCACAGAACACGTTATTTCTGTGGCGCACCGAGGCCAGTGCGCCACAGAATACGTTATTTCTGTGGCGCACCAAGTGCAGTGCGCCGTAGAAAAAGTAAAACCAATGATTGGGTGTGACAGGGTGTGGGCCCCACCACGTTTTTGTGGCGCAGTGTTCCATGGTGCGCCACAAAATTAAGCTCTTTCTGTGGCGCACCGTTCCTGGTGCACCACAAAATAAAATTTTGTGGCGCATTCTTAAGGGTGCGCCACAGAACTAAGCTCCGCCTATAAGGGTTTTCCTACTAGTGGTGATTCTAGCGCCGTACATTTCGCGTTAACCATGAGATCTATAATGGCTCTGGGGAAGTCAGCTGTATCTTTTTTTCCTTCTGCATATCAATGGACTTGATAGAGCCTGACTGGATGTTGTGATAACACTGCAGTAGGTTGGAAAATCCTTTAAAATCCCCATCCATGAGGATGAGAGCACTCTACCGTTTATGATGGATTCGAGTGTAAAGCCGTATGATCGGGAGATGTCTACCAGTGATGTGCGGATGGAGAAAAGGGTGGGTATGCAGGCTCGCGGAGAAAGCAGTGATTGGCTTGGTTCTTATACTGGGCCTCACACCAAGGAAGTGTGGACGGGAAGGTACACCCGGATGGCAACAAAGATAAGTTATCTTATGGGAAAAGCAATGCACCTAGTGTTTCAAATTGTGGCTTGTCACTTCCTGTTCCGGGAAGGGAACTACGAACGCGTCAGGAAAGGAACTCCGTGAAGTTCCGGTTAACCTGTGAAGACTGGCAGACATAGTTTTCAAAATTAAATAAATCTTTTAAATAAATGTTTGCGAAACATGCATTGACCTGAGATTTTCTGATCAATGGTCATAGCTGGTGCATCAAACACTTTTTCTCTTTTGAACTTGCTGAGTACCTCTGTACTCACTTTCTTTCGACATCCTTGTTTGACTGTGAATCTGAAGAGGAGACAAACACAGGAGCATCGGAAGGCGACTATGAGCTGGTCTACGAAGAGCCCGACCTTTCAGGAGGAGTTGAAGGCGTGGACTATGGGATAGTGTCTACGGAGTTGACAACACCGAGGCGGAGGAATCGAGTCTTACCCTAGACATCTTAGAGCCGAGTAGCGTAGTAGCTTACCTAAATAAGTTGTTGAGCTCGTTATGTATTTTAAGTTTGAGTTGTAAGAGTACTTAATAATATCGTAGGGTGTTCTCATCGTACCTGTGAGAATACCAACTTGTTAAGACCATGATTGTAATATAATCTCGAGTGTTATGACCTGCAATGTTTCTGTTGTACCACTCTGAGGGATGTGATATTTGTGAAGAAGTTCGTTCATGAAAATCATATCAACGACTTGTATACTACAACATGAAGTGGTATGCCGGGTCACCGCAGAAGGCCTCCGTGATCGGTCAGTGCATTGCATAGAAGTTATCCACCGATATGTCGGAGTAGGAAAAATAGCTTCAAAAAGAAAAATTAAGCACGAGCATGTAAATAAAAATAGGCTGCAAGTCTAGCGGCGAGGTCGGAGCGGACGAAGACGACGATGTAGTTGCTGAAGTAGATTCCGGGGATTAAACCCGGGTTTCACGTGGATTGCCGCGGTGTCGAAGAAGATCCCTGTTGGTGTTGACGATGACTATGAGAGTTGGTGTAGATTGTCGGCGATGACCAGCAATGATGAAGACGATGACGGCGTGGAGTAGATCAGTTTGGTGATGACTTGGTGGCGTACACGATGCCGCTTGGGGCGAAGTAGAGCAGATCCATCCATGTACAGTATGCACATGCACATATACTCCATGGGCTTTCGTGCATGCATCTTGAAGTGTAGGTGCTCGTGTCTGCTCCTGGTGCAGCTGGATTTGATGAAGACCGGGCTGCAAGATCGTGGCCTCTGCCTCCACAGGCAATTTAGGTAAAAAGATGTATTGTGGTTAAAAGGAGAGAATCGTATCGAATTGGAAGGAGGAAAAAAACGAAAACATTGCTATAAAACTACGGAAAAATCTAATGCGGAAGAAAAATTAGCTACAAGATCGGATGCCCCGATGGAGATCATGGAGGTCGATTTCCCGGGGGCGCGGCGGAAGCGGTGGGTGGCTAAACCCTAGGTTGCGGAAAGAACCGCTCTGATGCCATGATGGATTGAGAAAATATTGTTTGTATTGATCTATGATAATTGGTAATTACATTGAGCCTCTTAGGTTGTTTATATAGTAGAGAAGACTTGAAAACTAAGAAATCTAGTAGAGATAGATCTAGATTACAATCTTAAACTACCAAATATATCTAGCCGTAATATACTCTAATAGATAGCACAAGATACCACACCTATTTCATATCGATCCAGATAGTTCTTTCAAAAACTACGCTATCTCTGCTATTCCAAACGCAACAAAAACAACAAGGGTGACAAAATTCAAATGCATAAATCTCTTATTTCATAACCACTTTGAAGCAATGTATTCAATGATATTAAGTTGTAAATCAAAAACTTTAAAAACATCCTCCCAAAACAGTTTTGGGACAATCTCTTTTCGTACAAGTTTCACATTCTAATATTTGGCATTTCTCTTTTTCTCTCGTTATCTCCAGTCATGATTCTTCTAAGAAACAACCAAAGAAAAAACTAAATGCTTGGTGGAACTTTTAGGTCCCAAACTACATGTAAATACTCCCTCGGTCCCAAAATATAAGGTAACTTTAAATTATGCTGGTCAACAACATAAAACTTTGACTCTGATTTATACTTATAATAGGCCCACAAAATTTGTATAGATATGAAATGAAATACACTTTTGAGACAAATAAGTTGTGCATCAAAGACCATACAGAAAAAGAAGTTCCTAATTTTGGGATATGCAGGTTGCACGCCTCTAAAATATAATTAACTAGACGATACATGGATTTAGAGGAGTACGCGCCATTTGTTTCATTTGTCTAGATAACCTGGTCATTTTCATCAGAGAGATTAATTTATCATTTTACGATTACAATTTCATACCACTATACCATTATTTCATTAGTAAAAGTTCTCCTAACATCACATCTCAACTAGGAACCATTACTAGTGCAGAGCGACAGTAAAGACACCTCTCTAGGGAAACGACAGTGAAACATCATACAATTAAACGTAATTCCGTGTGGCCAATGGTGTCTCCGATCCCTAAAATATGCCAACATTGGCCACGGCTATTTTTATAACTACCAAATGGACAAACACACATCTCTCTTTGCATTAGATGGCCCTATAGAAATGGAGATGCACAATACTCCGTTTCGGAGCAATCCAAGATCTTTATATAAGATAATTAACCCTCACAAAAAACCTACACTCACTCTCTCCCTACATCTGAACGAGGCACGTCCACGAAGCTTGAGGTGACCTAGTTGTCTCTCGTGCCTTATCCCGACGCGAGAGAGCGCATCCGCTGTGCCAAAGCATGCATGGAGGCTCCTTGTCCTCCTCTCCTTTTTGTCAAAATTTGGCTGCACTTGGTAGGAGGTGGCCGAGGAGGAGAGATCGAAGAGGAATGCGACCGTATGTGGGTGGATCTGCCCGGCGTCGAGCGTATCCGGATTCCTCTCCGGCCAGCTCATCTGGTGGGCTTTGACTGGCATGTACATGGAGATATCCTACATTCCCATGATACCTAGATCTATGGGGGTCGCAATGAATGATGAAACAACCGAACCTGAGGATGATGATGACAAAAAACTCCCGTATAATGGAAGATAATTTTTTTTGTATGACTGACCGTCGTGCCAATTAACTATGTGGCTAGATGTGTTTCTGAAGGAGTTGTTTATGATATTGTAAAGGTGTATGTGTTGCTTAGGTTAGTGTGAATGTTCTATTTAGAACAATTTGTTATAGTTATCCATTTGATAAAAGTAGCACATGTGCTTTATACCTTATAAATTTATGTTACATAATAGGTAAATTATGGGTGTTGTTGATAATCCCCAAGTGCAACAAGTAGCCGTAGCACAATGAGATAATTATTGAGTATTGAACACACAAAGAGCTGAAGGTAAAAACTATTATTCTCTAAGATTGATCATATAACCCTCTTACATGGCCGTTCATGCAATGCAATTAAATAAATGATGCAAAGTTGATTTGTTTATCTAACACACTATTAAGCTAGAAACCTTTTAACCTCATTAAATTAGAAATATCAGACATAAAAGTGTGTGAAAGGTGTCAGCAAATATAACCCAAGGAAGTAAATGGTCTTGACAAACAACTATTCTATTCATTATAGTTGTCTTTAGATAAAGCAAGAAATCTGCTACACCTGCTAGATGCATGAGTTCTATATGTTGTGCTCATTCTGGGACACCTCTTATCTACCTACATATAGGTAAACAAGAAATTAGGAGTAAAAATTTTGATGGTTAAAACCTCCACGCCAGATAGATGAGCAAACAACAAGAATTAATTAAGGCCATGTCCAACCATAGCCAAGGTTTTCATATAAGATAAAGTATATGTTTCTTCTAGAGAGGAGTCATAAATAGGTGCTGCCTTGTATACGAGAAATTACATCACTAGTAATCAGGAAATTTTTCTTGGTTGAGAATTTTGGAAACCAGAAATTTTGTTACCTTGAGAATAATTGATACTGATAAAAAAAATTCAGATAGTTTGAATCTAATTGGATAAATAAGCAAGATATACCATTTGTAACAAAAACTCAGTTGTTTCTAGGTGGTTATACACGTATGACCTTTCGTTACTCGTTAGGTCTTAGGTTCGAGTACTTTTCCTGTCGATGACCTTGTCGTTACTCGCTAGCCAACATATTACTATGGGGAGATGGAGAAGTTGTTGTAGATTTTTATGGAGAGGTGTATCCCCAAGGGGTAGAGGCACCATACGAACGGAGGGCGGTGACCAAGGCGGAGGCACCCCAAAATAAGGTGGCGGAGGCGGCAACCAAGGGACTTATTGGCGATGGAGAGGAACCCTCCCCCATAAAGATGGAAACCAAGGGCTTGTAGCTAGCTTTTGTGGATGTCCTCCAAAAAATAGGGTTTCACATCAATATAAAGTGTTGGAGATTCATCTTAGCCATGAGATCTAACCCTGTTTGATCTAAGGCCTCTTGGATACCTAAGGAACCTTTGTAGGTACTCCTTTATGTCCACAAGAATCACCCAAATTTACCAACCCATCACATATGGCCAAAGTTGGAGTCAATCCCGTCACCACTTTCGGATTCCAGTAATGGATTTTTAGGCTTCAATGACAAGATGATTTTCGGACCATACAAACTTGAATTTGGACATTTTATAGGTCTGAAATGATGGCCATAGCATTTCTTACAACTTTCATGTTTTAACCTTTTCAATTTGACATCATATTCGAGTCGGTTGGTCGTCATATTTCAAAATAGTCCCGTGGAGACATAAAGTCCGAATTTCACTCCAGTCGGGGAATCCTTCCTGATCTCCATGTAATTTATACACATTGTATTGTAAAACACAAAATTGTGCACTTTTGAAACTATTATTCGGTTAGTCCCAATAAAAATAATATAATAAAATTGCCAAATATTAGGGGTTTTAACATAATAAACTTAAAATGGATACATTTTACTTGTATCAGCTATATAAGTATAGGCAATGTGCAGAGTTCACTTAGGTTAATTGTATACAAGAAGATTGTCACAGTTTTCTTATAGTAGATTGATCTAATTATATATCATTTTTTCATACTAAATTTGAAGTACTGCTTTGGTTTCTTTCTCAAAATGTGATGTCCGTGCGTGACCTTGCCATGGGATTCATATCGGATGGCCATGATCCACCCATGGTACTCTAAATTAAAAGATACATTGAAAATAATGTATGAAGAAGAGTTCCCACATCGACCTCTAGGTAAAAAAATCTTGATTCAGTTGTGACAAGTTATGCAAATAATATAATGTTGATACCTTTGCTTTGCACTACAATATTTTTGTTTAGTAAAGTATTACCTTGTTGATCCCGGTTATCACAATCAAACCAGCTATCTTGCATCATACAGGGGAAAAAAGTACCATGTGCAAAAGTTTCAACAAATCTTTATTCATGCTCATTTATCAGTTTGAATTGTCATTGAACGAGCCTTTGGTGTCTTGACATGAAGTGGCGTGTTTTACTACGTATCACAAGTTATAGTTGCGTGTACGGCACTCCACAATTGGATATGCTAGGAAACATATAACATGGGCCATTTGTAGCACTCCATGGTCTTCATTTTGGGGGTTGACAATGGCAACATGCATGTGACTCGTGAAAATACTGTTTAGCTAGTTTGGTCACTAAAACGTAGATTGTATTTTGTTATTAACTTGGTGTAACTCAGTGGCGGATCTACGGGGCATGCTGGTATGCTGTGGAATACCCCGCGCCCCAGCCATGCAAGCGTATAATGGTTTGAATCAAGTTGCCTATCACTGGAAGTTGAGCTACTGCATGTGACTTGCAGCCATGCAAGTTGAGCTTATGCATGAGGTTTCAAAAAAAAAAAAAGTTGAGCTTATGCATGCAACAGGTTGATTAGCCTTCATAGTTATTTGATCATAGGCTAAGAGCAATTCCAATAGTATAGCCAACTGTTGGCTATAACAAGATGTCATATCATTTGTAGTCATCATATAGCTAACATGTACAATAGTTAGCTATAAAAATGTAGTACTTTACTAATATATGGTCCACCTTTCACTCTCACAAGGTACCTAGGAGCACGTGCAAGAGCTGGCTATTGCATAGTAGCCCACCTCCCTTCTCTCTCCTCTTCTCTCTCCTCCAACTCATCTAAAATATATTATTTAATGTCTTATAGTCAGCTGACTGGACTCTATTGTACTTGCTCTAATTGGTTGGTTGGATTTGGTCACTAATACTCTACATATATTTCTTTATTAAGATGTGGGTATTAGTTTGCATGCTAACTATGGTCATGATCTATGCATGTGTAGCTATTTTAGCAATGGATTTGCCTGATTAGTTACGATGATAGTCAAATAAAATGTTAGTTACTTGCAGCAACTATACACTGTGTTTTAGTAGTATCCGGGCTAGCTCTATAGCATTAGCTGAATTGATAATTAGTTTTCGCTAGTCGATTAATTTTGAAATATTTTATTGTAGGTTTTTGTAACATATTGTTTATATATTTCTCTGTTTATTTTAGTACAATCTGAAGACTGCCAAGGGGTAGAAATATTTGGAAATTTAGGTTCGCATGCAACGGCGAAAATTTAGTCAATATTACAACGCCCCGTCGACATAGTATCTGTCCAAAAATTTACCTTTTTGGTTAAAATGCAAAATCCCCTTTTATTTAATTATTTTACCTTGTTTCATATTCATTTTGTATTTCTTCTCGATATTTTAAGATAAAATATTTTCTAGTAGGACATAGTTTTATTTTATGGACTTGTATATTGGTAACTTGTTTCTTCTAAATAATTGGACATCTTGTGTATGCGTTATGTTAACCATGAAAGATTGACCTAAAAAAATTGTGTTCAATATTTCACTACTTGATTGATACAAATTCGTATATATATTTATACCTTCGACTATAATGTTATATGAATTTATCAAAAAAATTGTCCTTAAAAAAGTTGCTATGCATATTTTAAAAGCTCAGGCAACGCCTAATCAGAAAATCATGGCATATCAGTCCGTAAACATTGTCCTCAACATACATGGGTATATCAAACTTTCTACAACAGCTACATATGTCCACTAGACGTCCTACAAGAAGGTTGCCAAACAATATATTTGCATTTCACTACTTGTCTAGATCCAACTACTTCTCAGCCCCAACCAGCTCCCACCTTCTAGTTCAGCCGTAGCCCAAACAAATAGCACTCAGCCCAATAAGTTCATAATAAGGTGACATGCTAGTGGCCGCTATTTTGTGAGCTTTGCATCATTTCAGGTATTTTTCTCTTTTAGTACAATGCAAACACATATGCACATCACCACCATGCTCACATACTCACACAATGTCTATCGAAGATTGGATTCACCAAAGTTGAAGACTGAAGAGGTCATTACTGCATCTCATTACAGGCAGAAGCACCACTTTTCCACTTTAAGTATTACACCCAACCTCTGCGTAACTAACTTCACCCAGCCGAGAAAAATTTGAAGTGAAAAAAAAGCTTGAATACACGAATTCAAACATGACACTGTATCGACAGCTAAGGCGGTGGAGAACAAATCCTTAGATTATGCTGCCACCCAAGTAGGAAAATAAATTCCTTCGCCGAGTTCTCCAACTGTGTAGATACCCTCCGTAAAAAGGTCGCGGTTCTCCATATGCTAAAGAGATGACCATGAACGGAGCAAATTGGTGCACCAGTAGATAACCTGCAAAAGAGAATAACTTTTATCATTTAAAACCTTGTCATTTCTACATAGCCAAAGCGACAAAATAATGGCAAGCACTCCCACCTTAATATGTGTTTTAAACTTATGATCCAACCAATTAAGACAATTGCCTAAAATATTGGCAACTCTATATGTCGGGTATAAGGTAGAACATATTTGGATAATTTACCATATAGAACTTGTAAATTAGCATTGAAAGAATAGGTGTTTTATTGTCTAATCCTTATTAAAAAAAAGCACACTATTTACTTCCCCGCCAGTTCCTTTTTTGCAAGGTTGTCTTTTGTGAGAATAACTCCTAGACGAAGATACCACACAAAAACCTTTTTCTTCAGTGGTATCTTCATGTTCCAAATTAACTTATTATTAGAAAATGGCTCAATAGGCTGGATCAACACCTTATACATGGAAGACACCGAGAATTTTCCGATCTCATTAATGTCCAATGGAACTCGTCGACCCCTTCAGTTAGTTGGAAAAAATACAACCTCTACTAGTAAAGCATTCCAAGATGCCAAACGGGGCCCAACAAGATCACACCTAAGCATCATATTTGGTGGGGAGGACTCCAACACCGTAGCCAATGTATCACCTTGTGACATACAATATTGTATAAAGTTGGATATTGTTCTTGGAGCGTGGTATTTCCTAACCATTTATCCTCCCAGAACCTTATCTCAGATCTATCTTTAAAAGATAAGGAACCACATGGAAAGAAGTGGTTCTTTGTTTCCATAAGGCCGTCCCAGAAATAAGAATTTTCCGGTTTCCAATAAACCTGAGAAATTGTACAGTTTGCCAACATATTTCCTCCTCCGAATGGTTTGCCAAAACCCATCCTCTGTGAATAGCTTAGACAACCATTACCGAGAAGAACCTTGTTCTTGACACCTCAAGGTCATGAACACCAGGCCCTCCTTCATCTCTTGGGTGGCAAACTACGATCCATTTAGTAAGCTTGTATTTCTTTCTCACTATCCCCTTGCCAAAAGAATCTTGATCGTAAATAATTCGACCGATGCAAGAATCCTTTGGGTAATTGGAAAAAGTAAATCATATATAGTGCCATATTTGTAAGTATTGTATTAATGAGAACCAATCTTCCACCTAGGGATAACGATTTTCCTTTGCTACTCAGGCGCTTTTACAGTCTCTCCTAGACATGTTTACATTCAACATTTGTAACTAAGCCTCCGGAAATGAATCACGGTGCATAAATAAATAACTGAATGGAAACTGGCCAATGCCACATCAAAAAATCTCGGCATATACGTCAGCATTGTTCCGAGCTTCACCGAAGCACGACAATTGCCTTTTATGAAAATTTATCTTCGGACCTGATAATTACTCAAAAGTTGATAAGATTAATTTTAGATTTCTCGCTTTCTCAATGTCATGTTCCAAAAATAGAATCGTATCATCGTTGTACTAAATAATAGATAGTCCGCTATCCACCAGATGAGAAACTACTCCTTCAATTTTCCCATCGGCCTTAGCACGGTCAATAATTATAACAAGCATATCTGCCACAATGTTAAGAAACATGGGAAATAAAGGATCTCCTTGTCATATCCCTTTTTTTGTCTGGAAGTATCTTTCAACATCATTGTTGACTTTGACGGGTACACTTCCTCCAAAAAAGTAATTAATTACAGTGCGCTACTCATAAAAAAAATCTTTTATTCTGAGAGCCTGTTGAAGGAAATATCACTTAACTTTATGGTAGGGTTTTTCAAAGTCAATCTTCAGGATGACATCATTCATCTTTTTGTGATCTAACTCATGGACAGTTTCATGCAAGTTTACAACAACATCCATGATATTTCTTCTTTGTATGAAAGCGGGTTGAGTTGGGCGAACGACATGATCAGCCACTGAATTTAGCAAAACAGTAGCAACTTTCATGAAAATCTTAAAGAAAATATTAAGAAGGCAGATTATTAACGTATATTGATGGATCCTTTCTGCCTCATTAATCTTTGGAAATAAAATGATCTCACCAAAGTTAATGTGAAAAAGCTCAAGCTGTCTCGCATGTAGAGCACCGAAAAGCTCCAACAAGTATACTTGATTGCCTCCAAAGATTCTAAAAGAACAATGCAGGAAAACCATCCAGACCTGATGCTTTATTATGCTTCATATGAAGAACCGCCTTATTAACTCCCTCCTCCGAATAAGGGGGCAAAGAAATGCATTTTCCTGATTGGATACTTGTGGAATATCATCAATCTGTGTTTGATCCATCGCTAGATTACTCTCCTTAAGATCTTCAAACAAGCCCTTATAATAATCCGTAATATACGCCTCGAGCTACTCATGATCTTCAATCATACCCTCATCCTAGACAAGAGAATGAATGAGTTTCTTCTCGTGTCTACCATTTGCGACATTATAAAAGTATCTCGAATTTGAATCTCCTTCCAAAATAAATTGATCTTTCGATCATTGGTACCACTTGAGTTCCTCTTCATGTAGTAGTCCAGCTAATATTAAATTTGATTTACTTTTCAGTTCAATTTCTTGCGTCATTAGCATTCTTACCTCTGCAATCTCTTAAATATCATCAATAATCGATGAATCGTGGATCTTCTTATTCTTTAGCAGCCCATTTAGATGTCTCTTCCATCCACCAAGGTATCTTCACGTAGCGCATAATTTATTATTACACCTTTGGATAGAATTCTGAACAACGACATGCCTCTCCCATACTACTTTTACCAAATCTGAGAAACCTTCACGGTACAACAATTCGAGTTCAAATTTGAATGGACTTTTGCGTGGAGGTCTAGGCATTCTGGTTGTTATCAGTATATGAGTGTGACCCGGCAAAGCCTCGATACATGGTAAGATCCACAATGATCATTGGGTATTTTAATTCCCAATCCGAGTGCATAAATACACGGTCCAACTTCTCGTATATTGGCTTTAGGAGACTGTTTGTCCAAGTAAATTATCTCCGAGCCATCTCCACCTTTCTTAAATCCAAACTATCAATGTCATCATTGAATAAAAAATGCTAGTGGTTGTCAAATCTGTCTTTACTCTTCTCATGAGGAAATCTTAGCAAATTAAAATCCCCCCTATAAGAATATGGTATGTGATACGTCTCCAACGTACCTATAATTTCTGATGTTCCATGCTTGTTTTATGACAATACTTACATGTTTTGCTCGCACTTTATAATGTTTTTATGCATTTTCCGGAACTAACCTATTAACAAGATGCCGAAGTGCCAGTTCTTGTTTTCCGCTGTTTTTGGTTCCAGAAAGGCTGTTCGGGCAATATTCTCGGAATCGGACGAAATCAACGCCCAGAACCTTATTTTTCCCGGAAGCTTCCAGAGAGCCAGAGTGGGACCAGAGGGGAGCCCTGGGGGCCCCACACATGGTGGCGGCGCGGCCTAGGGGGGCGCGCCCCCCTACTGTGAGGGGGCCCCGTGGCCCCTCCGACTCCGCCTCTTCACCTATTTAAGCCGTCTCGACCTAAATCTTCGATGCCAATTGACGAAACTCCGTAAAAGACTCCAGGGGCGCCGCCACCATCGCGAAACTCCGTTTCGGGGGACGAAGTCTCGTTCCGGCACCTGCCGGGACGGGGAAGTGCCCCCGGAAGCCATCTCCATCAACGCCACCGCCTTCATCATGCTCCGTGAGTAGTTCCCCCATGGACTACGGGTTCTAGCTGTAGCTAGTTGGTATTCTCTCCCCTATGTACTTCAATACAATGATCTCATGAGCTGCCTTACATGATTGAGATTCATCCGATGTAATCGGTGTTGTGTTTGTTGGGATCCGATGGATTGTTACATTATGATTAGTCTATCTATAAAGTTTGTGAAGTTATTGTTGCTGCAATCTTGTTGTGTTTAATGCTTGTCACTAGGGCCCGAGTGGCATGATCTTAGATTTAAGCTCTATACTTATTGCTTAGATTGTATCTACAAGTTGTTTGCACGTGTCTATGTCCGGAACCCGAGGCCCCGAGTGACAGAGAATCGGGATGACTGGAGGGGAAGGCGTAGGTATGAGGATCACATGTTTTCACCAAGTGTTAATGCTTTGCTCCGGTGCTCTATTAAAAGGAGTACCTTAATTTCCAGTAGATTCCCTAGAGGCCCCACTACTAGGAAAAGGCCTAGCCGTAAGATTGCTATCAGTGGCGCACCACTAAACAGGTGCGCCACTACTATGTAGTAGTGGCGCACCAAAAAGTGGTGCTCCACTGATAATCAATTACCAATGGCGCACTAGTATAGTCATGCGCCACTACTAAGTGTGAAACTAGGTTATAGATTAGTCTAAAGTTAGTAGTGGCGCACCAAATATATGTGCGCCATTACTATTTAACTAACAGTGGCGCACCAAAAAGTGGTGCTCCACTAGTACTCACTTACCAATAGCGCATGTATAAGTGGTAAGTGATGCGCCACTACCCTCACATATTAATAGCGCACTAGAGTCGAGAGTCGTGCGCCACCGGCCACCGCACATGCATGCCGCGCGAGTTCCCACGGCACATGCCTTTCCCATCGTCCGCTTCATGCAGTGCTTGGGCCCACCCACGTGTGAATGTCTCCTGCACGACCGTGCCTTATCTCTTCACCACCGCACGACGCAACATCACCGAGACGTACCTGCTTCTTCCTCCTCGAAACAATGCCATCTTCAAGATCCAGTTTCTCTCTACCCCAAACCTCCTCTCTGCAGATCCTCCGGCTCCCCCAACTTCCTCTCTCCAACTTCCTCTCTGCAGATCCCCCGGCTCCTCCTCCTACCTTCACGCCTCCTCCATGGATTCCCCAGTCGACGACTCCCTATCTCATCCTCCTCCTACCTCGACCTACCCCTGACCTCGCACCACGAGCAGCAGCTACCCTCCCCCTACCCCGATGATTTCTGCGCGGGCGGCGTCGACTTCCCCACCGCCACGCCCGAGGACCTCGTCCTCCCCTACATCTACCGCATGCTCATGGAGGAGAACATCGACGGCAGGCCCTGCGGCCACGGCGCGCGCGGTGGGCACCGACGCGCGGGCGTCCTCGCTCTGTGTCCTCGTCCTCTGGCGTTCACGCGGCAGTCGGCGACGCGGGCCTAGGGCGGCAAGCCAGCGACGCGGGCCTAGGTCGGCGAGCCAGCGACGAGGGCCTAGGGCGGCGAGTCAGCGACGTGGGCCGGCGGCGAGCCAGCGACGCGGGCCGGCGGCGAGCCGGCGACGCGGTCATCTGCACAGAACTTGATTGCTTTTTATTTTTGTTTTTGGGGTGTTTTATGTAAATTTGGTCTGTATTTTTTCTAAACTGTATTTGCTCTGTAATGCTAACTGCTCTGTACTATGATGGTTAGCGCCCGAGTAATTTGAACTACGCTGTAACTGCCCCTAAAAAACCTGCTCTGTAACCGCACCTGGGCCAGTTGGACTGCAGGTTTTTTTTTTGTTTCCTATGATGGTTAGCTGTGGCGCACGGTAATCCTACTTTTTTTCATTTCCTAAGATGGTAACTGTGGCGCACCAGAACACTATGCATAGCGCACTCTTCTTTTATTTTGTGTCCGGGGATGGTTAGGTGTAGCGCACCGTAATAGTACTAGTGGCGCATTATATAGTGCTCCACTGCTATGTGTCCTAATAGTGGCGCATAGGAGGTGCGCCACTGCTAACTCTTAGCAGTGGCGTGATAACAGTGGCGCACCACTAGTGCGCCACTGATGGCTATATGTGGTGCGCCACTGAAAGCCTTTTTTCTAGTAGTGCCCGGCTGCCACCGGCTGGTAGGACAAAAGATGTTGTACAAGTTTCTCATTGCGAGCACGTATGACTATATATGGAAAACATGCCTACATGATTAATAATCTTGATGTTCTGTCTTAATGCTATTTCAATCCTATCAATTGCCCAACTGTAATTTGTTCACCCAACACTTGTTATTGGAGAGTTAGCACTAGTTTAGATAGCTGGGAACCCCGGTCCATCTCTCATCATCATATACTCGTTCTACATGTCATTGGAAGTAGTATCAACTATTTTCTGGTGCCATTGCTCATGTGTTACTGTTACTGCTGCTGTGTTACTGTTACTACTGCTCTCATATTACTGTTGCTTTCACATCACCCCTGTTACTAGTGCTTTTCCAGGTGCAGCTGAATTGACAACTCAGTTGTTAAGGCTTATAAGTATTCTTTACCTCCCCTTGTGTCGAATCAATAAATTTGGGTTTTACTTCCCTCGAAGACTGTTACGATCCCCTATACTTGTGGGTTATCAAGACTATTTTCTGGCGCCGTTGCCGGGGAGGCATAGCTCTACTCATAAGTTCACCTGGGGAGTACACTCTACCTCTCTCTCTGTTTTTGTTTTATTTTATTTTGTTTTGCTTAGTTTACTTTTGTCTAGTTTATTTGTGCTTAGTTTATTTCTGTCTAGTATTATTTTGCTTAGTTTACTTTTGCCTAGTTTATTTTTGTCTTGTTTTATTTTCTCTATATACCCGAAAATCCATAAAAATTTGAAAAACCGAAAAATTAAAAACTGTTGCTATGGGAGAACCTACAACCTATTTGGAGCTTATTGAATTATATAATAATTATAGAGAATCAAGAACGGGAAAAGTTATGAGTGCTGTGATAGAAAAACTGAATACAATTGCTAAAATCTTGCTTAAACGCCATGATATAAACTGTTGCTCTCAACAGGATACTAAACATCTTAAATTTCAATGTGGCTTTAGTGAGGAAGTTTTAATTAAGAACTATAACTGGAATAGCTATATTCATTTTGGGTTCGAAGAAGTAGAACAATTTGTTTTGTTTATGGGAGCTTCTGAGATCGAATCCTTCATTGCTAAAAATTATGAAACTTGTGTTGTTTGTAAGGACCTTAAAGATTATGTCTCTTCTATCCTTAATTTTTGCATAGAAAGCTACGGTGATAATCCTTATATCATTGATTATAAAGAGAGACTCATTAATGCACAAGAATGCACTCACAATTTGCAGGAACCAAGTGGAAGAAGAAATTGATGAACCCGAAAGCTCATTGGATGAAAAAGAGGAGGAAATTGATGAACTCTGAAAGCTCATTGGATGAAAAAGAAGAGGAGAGTGATGAACAAAAGGAGGAAGAATGGATTAGCTACCCATGCCAACCTTCTAATGAGAGTAACTCTTTATCTCTTACACTATTTGATTGTCCTCCATGCTTACCAAAGGCGGATGAATGTTATGTTCCTGTGGATTCTCTTGAAATATTCCCTATGAGTAAAACTTGTGAGAATAATTATGCTACTGTTATCTATGATAATCCATGCTACTTTGATAAATCTTATGATAATGCTTTGTTTGTGCCTGATATCCAAATGCATGGTACTAAAGAGTTTTGTTTAGCAAATGTTTATGATAAATCTCTAGATGATGGTCCTATGTTACTTGATAATATTAATTGTACTACTAATGAAAATGGGATTGGAGAGTTCTTCACTTTATCTATGAGTCCCATATCTTTTGAGATTGATCAATCATCTTGTTATATTATTGATAAAAGTGGGTTTGAAAGTTTTAATCCTATTATTTCTGAGCTTGATAAAAATTATGTGTTTATGGATCATGAGAAACATGCTTTATGTGATAGTTATATTGTTGAGTTTGTTCATGAAGCTACTGAAAATTATTATGAGAGAGGAAAATATGGTTGTAGAAATTTGCATGGTACTAAAACACCTCTCTATATGCTTAAAATTTTGAAGTTACTCTTGTTTTACCTTCTTATGCTTGTCACTTTGTTCTTCATGAATTTATTTGTGTACAAGATTCCTATGCATAGGAAGTGGGTGATACGTCCAAAACGTATCTACTTTCCCGAACACTTTTGCTATTGTTTTGCCTCTAATTTGTGTATTTTGGATGCAACTAACACGGACTAACGCTGTTTTCAGCAGAACTGTTCCGGTGTCTCGTTTTTGTGCAGAAATCCAACTTTCAGGAAAAACCTCGGGATTTTGACGAAAGGCCCTATTTTCCCAGAATACCGACGGAGCCAGAAGGACAATTCAAGTGGAGGCCCGAGGGCCCCACACCATAAGGCGGCGCGGCCTAGGGGGGCCCGTGCGGCCCTATGGTGTGGCCCCCTCGGCTGGCCTCCGACGCCCTCCTTCGGACTATTTATCGGCCTCGACCTAAAAACGCACGGGGAGAAGTCGAAGTCGCGAGAAACCCTCCAGAACGCCGCCACATCGCGAAACTCCGTCTCGGGAGCCAGAAGTCTCCGTTCTGGCACTCCGCCGGGACGGGGAATTGGAGGAGATCATCACCGCCATCACCGCCAACGCCTCTCCATCAACCAGCCATGTTTCCCCCATCCATGTGTGAGTAATTCCCCGCTGTAGGCCGAAGGGGATGGTAGGGATTGGATGAGATTGGTCATGTAATAGCATAAGATTGTTAGGGCATAGTGCCTAGTGTCCGTAATTGGTACTTTGATGATATTGTTGCAACTTGTTATGCTTAATGCTTGTCACTAGGGCCCGAGTGCCATGATCTCAGATCTGAACATGCTATTGATTCATGAAGATATTCGTTGTTTATGATCTTACCTGCAAGTTGTATACACATGTCGCTGTCCGGAACCAATGGCCCCGAAGTGACAGAAATCGGGACAACCGGAGGGGATGGTAGTGACGTGAGGATCACATGTGTTCACGGAGTGTTAATGCTTTGCTCCGGTACTCTATTAAAAGGAGTACCTTAATATCCAAGTAGTTTCCCTAGAGGCCCGGCTACCACCGGCTGGTAGGACAAAAGATGTTGTGCAAGTTTCTCATTGCGAGCACGTACGACTATAATTGGAACACATGCCTATTGATTGATTAGTACTTGGACACCGTTTTATTATTATCTGCAAATGCCCTGCTATGATTGTTACATGAGTTTCTCTCATCCATGCACCGCCCGTCATCCATCCCCGTGCCTACAGTATTTTAATCCTGCTGTTTACTATAATCACTACTGCTATCTTTGTTACTCTGCTGCTGTTATTTCACCACTGCTACTACTATAAAACTGTTACTACTGATAAACTCTTGCGAGCAAGTCTGTTTCCAGGTGCAGCTGAATTGACAACTCCGCTGTTAAGGCTTTCAAGTATTCTTTGTCTCCCCTCGTGTCGAATCAATAAATTGGGTTTTACTTCCCTCGAAGACTGTTGCGATCCCCTATACTTGTGGGTCATCAAGACTATTTTCTCGGCGCCGTTGCCGGGGAGCATAGCTTTATTTGGAAGTTCACTTGGATTGATATTGTTCGCTGCAAATTCTCCATCATGGGTAAAACTCGCGATACTAAGGTCGCCATATTACCATCCACTACAAGAAAAGGTACAACTCTGAGTACCTCTGCTGCTCTTGATTCACCATCTGTGATAAGTAAACTTGTTTCACCACCACAAGCTTCAAATGCTGGTACTTCTGCTGAATCTGAAAATTCCTCTTATAATATTGATGATGCTTCTGCCGTGCTTGATGATAGTGGTTCATTGGGAACTTTTCTAAATGCTACAATTACTAGGTCTAGACAAATTGAAAATACTGAAACTCCTGATGTTACTACACCTGTTAATTCACCCGAACTTGAATACTCTAGTGATGATCTTGATGAAGATTATGTGGAACTTGATGATGATTTTATTGAAAAATGCAATGCTACTACCGATGCAAGAAAAATTAAAAAGTTGCTTGCGAGAACATACTCGTTAGATATAAACTGTCTCCTGATCCTAAATTTGCCACATCTCCTATAAACATTAAGGATAAAGATTATGATTTTTCTCTTGATCTATCTCATATAGCTATTGTTGAGAAAACACCCTTTTGTGGTACTGAAAAAGAAAGTGTTGTTGAACACATGACTGAGTTATCTACTCGAGTAGCTTGTTTTCTGATGATGTTAAGAAGCGTACTTACTTTGTTGCTAAAATCTTTCCATTCTCATTAAAGGATGACGCTAAAACTTGGTATAATAGTTTGCCACCTAGTTCTATTAAAAGTCCAAAAGAATTGCTTAATGTTTTCTTCCGGAAATACTTTCCTGCTAGTGCTCAACATGTCGCTTTGCGGAGAGTTTATAATTTTGATCAGGGAGATGGAGAGAAATTGCCTGAGGCTTGGGCAAGATTTTGCTCTCTTATTAGAGCTCTGCCTGACCATGATTTGGAAAAGCATGATTTACTTGATATATTTTATAGTTGACTAACTATTGAGTCTAGGGCATACCTGGATAGTTGTGCTGGTTGTGTTTTCAGGAAAAGAACTCCAGACGAATCTGAAGAATTATTGGCTAAAATAGGCCGGAATCATGATGATTGGACTACGCCAGAACCAACTCCAACGCCAATATTGAAGAAGAGGGGTTTAATTAAATTGAATGATGAAGATATGAGGGAAGCCAAGAAGTCTCTCAAGGAGAAAGGTATTAAATCTGAAGATGTGAAGAATCTTCCTCCCATAGAAGATATATGTGAGATAATTCCCCTTCATCCATGATTGAGGTAAACTCCCTTCAGCGCTTTACTAGGGAAGATATTCCGTATTCAAAACCTCTCGCGCAATTCTTAGATGAGTTTGATAATTATATTGTTAAGCAAGAAAATTTTAATATGAGAGTAGAGAATCATCTAATGGAAAATTCTCAAGCTATTAGTGAATTGCATGATATTGTGGAGAGAACCTCCAATGATGTTAAGATGCTTGTTAAACATTTTCATATGGTTCAAACTCAAATTGATCAACTCACTAAAGTGCAAAATGACTTGCTAGGAAATAATTCTAAAGAAAAACATGCTTATAAAGTAACAACTAGAGGTGGTGTCTCTACCCAGGACCCTCTATATCCTGAAGGACATCCCAAAAGAATTGAACAAGATTCTCAACACATTGAAACTAGTGCTCCATCTAAGAAAAAGAAAAAGAAACATAAGAATGTTGTAGAATCCTCTGAACCTGCTAATGATCCTAATAGTATTTCTATTTCGATGCTGAAACCGAAAGTGGTAATGAACATGATAAATATAATGATAAGAATGATACTCCTGATAAAGAAGAGGTTGAAAAAGAACCTGAAAAGCATGCTAAAAATAAAAAGTATACTAAAGAAGATTTTATTGCTTGAGAAACATGGTAATGAAAGAGAACCTTGGGTGCAAAAGCAAATGCCTTTTCCTGCTAAGAAACTAAAATCAAAGGAAGAAGAACACTATAATAAATTTTGTGATTGGATGAAACCTTTATTCTTGCAAATCCCTTTGACTGATGCTATTAAATTGCCTCCTTATTCAAAGTATATGAAAGATATTGTTACTAACAAAAGGAAAATCCCCAATGAGGAAATTTCCACTATGCTTGCTAATTACTCTTTCAATGGCAAAGTTCCAAAGAAGTTGGGCGACCAGGTATACCTACTATTCCTTGTTCTATTAAGAATAATTATGTTAAAACTGCTCTATGTGACTTGGGCGCCGGTGTTAGTGTTATGCCTTTTTCTCTCTATAAGAGACTTTACTTAGATAAGTTGATACCTACTGATATATCTTTGCAAATGGCTGATAAATCTACTGCTATTCCTTTTGGTATATGTGAGGATGTTCCTGTTCAAGTTACTAATAACTGCTTGATATTAACTGATTTTGTTGTGTTGGAAATGCCTGAAAATGATAATATGTCTATTATTCTTGGGAGACCTTTTCTTAACACCGCAGGGGCTGTTATTGATTGCAATAAAGGAAAGGTTACTTTCAATGTTGATGATAAGGAACACACCGTCTATTTCCCCAAGAGGATTGAAAAAGCGTGCGGAGTTAATACTATTTCTAATGTGAGAACTATCAAAGTGGGAACCATCAATTGTCCTATATATGAGCCTAAAGAAGAATATCAAACTCTTGTGGTTGGATCCATATCAATACAATTCAAGGTAACATGATTGATTTGAGGTTTATCTCTTCATATGCTATGTAAAATTTATTTGGTGGCAAGACTTGATCAACCTTGTTAACAAATACATTTTATATGCATAGAGGAGGCAAACAACATCTCTTTCTTCCTCCACTTGCTTTAGTTGTTGTAGCACTTTTAATTTGCAAAGTTCTTTAGTTGATTAGAGTTTTCAAAAATTTTCCTGGCCAGTAATAATAAACTTAATACCCAGAAATGTGCATTTTTCAAAGTTTTCAAAAATTCGCGAAACTACACCGTTGGTCCTATTTTTCGACGAGGCACCTGGGAGTACCAGAGGAGGACCTGTGGGGCACCACAGGGTGCCACACCAAAGGCCGGCGCGGCCAGCAAGGGGGGCGCGCCACCCTGTGGTGTGGGCCCCTCCTTGCCCCACTACTTCATATCTTTCTCCCAGCATCTTCTCTCTCCCGAAAAAACTCGAACCAACTTTCTCTCACTCGCGTTTTTGCTCAAGAGCTCAGGATTTTTCGATCTCTTTGCTCAGCCCAGATTTCTGTCTGAAATTTGGCACATTTGCTCTCCGGTATGTGACTCCTTCGATTATCCAAATAGAATTTTGTTTGGTTGAGTATATCTTGAATATTTTGCTGCTGTAGGTAACATGTTTAGTGAGCTTGCATGTTTGTTCTAAGTGGTAGAAATTAGTTTTGATGCATGATTAGTACTCTAGCAAATTCCTATGGTAGTTTCCCTCAATTATATGTCACCAAATCAAGTTTTATATTGTTTGTTGAAAATTTCAGAAAAGAGATGAAGAAGTTCAAATTTGGAGAATTGTTCAAAAAAGGAACAACCAGCACGGGGAGGCCTTCTAGGACCGCCACCCAAATTAGGCGGTCGTACAATGAGGACATCATCGCGCCTAGCTTCGCGCCCGAAGAGGACAATGGGGCTCCTAATGCTTCATCCTTCCCATGTTATGATTTTCTGACAAATGCAGGGATATTGGATGATTTCTTCACCCTTGTCAACAGGGCGGGTTTAGCCACTTACGTTGGAGATGAAAGGGAGCAATACTACATGCTCACCAAAATTTTCGTCGAGAGCTTCAAGTTCCAAAACACGCAATATAGTCCGACAGTTGCATTCAAGATCTATGGTAATCCTGTTACTATGGAATTGGAAGAATTTTGTCGTGCATTGGATATTGCCCCTGTAGGTACAGCGAGGAGAATTGATGACAACCCTCGGGACTTGTTGGAGCTCTATCGAGGGATCACCAATGATGACTGTCGCACCATTCAGCGGGGCAAGATAAGGAACATTCAACTCCCCGCCATTAAATATTTTGCATATTACATTGCTACTAGCATACTTGGTAGGGAGAACACTAGCAATATTTCTAGTTACCATCTTGCTTTCTTGAATATTTCACTTACTTGGACGGACATCTTATCATCTTGGTTCTCTTATTGCTCGCCGCCTGTCTACCAGGGGACCTATTTTTGGAGGAACTATTGCACTGCGCATTTTAACACATTTAGAGCTTCCTATTGATCCTAATGATGTTCCATTAACCCCTAGGAGGCTTGATATCACTGCTATGAAAAGCCATCATTTTGTTACCACCGATTCCACTGTAGATAATATGGTCTATAGAATGTTGTTTGCTAACGGGGATGAGAAAGAAATCCCTCTTCCCCAGCCAGGTTTGTTCTGTATTGACAGGCAGCCATGGTCGCGCACTAAGGAGGAGGTGGATGAACATATGAAGATACAAGATTTCCACCAGCAGCATGACTCCGAGGACGCCGAGCCCTCCTACGACTACACCGTCACGTATCTGGGTGCTTCTTCTAGCACATACCCGGAATATGATCCATCTTCGTCGTACCACGGAGATACTACCTCATGGCCTCGATGGGATTGAACTCCACTTAGGCCAAAAGCCTAAGCTTGGGGGAGGTATACCGGCATCACTCATTCTTTGCATATCATGGTTGCTGGATACTTGTATATACTTGTTTAGTTTGTTTGAGTGGTTTTCTAATGAGAGGAAGATGATATTTGGGGAAGTGCTGCCTGAAAACAGATTCTGGACTGTTACCGTAAAAATTCTCAAAATTGCCAGAACAGTATTTTGCGAAGCCAATTTTTGTGCATGTTCCCCAGGTTGTTATCTAACTTTCATTAGTTGAACACTTTTCGAGCTGAGCAACGTAAGATTTTTGTAAAAATCGATCTCTGTACTGCTGTCAGGTTTTGGCAGATTTCTGCCATCTCGCTTTTCTGTGTTTCTTCTAGTTTGCTATTTCTTGCTTTCACTTTGTTTCTTTCCTAAAACACAAAAAGACCAAAAATATTTCTGTTGTTTCTCTTCACCATTTGTTTATCTTGGTTTCTTGCATTTGTTTCGCTTTATTTGCTATTGCTAGTTTGCTATAAGAAAACCCAAAAAGATTTTGCTTTGTTTGCTTGTTTCCTTTTGTTCTTGATCTCAAATTCGAAAACACCAAAAATATTTGCTGTTCTTCTTTGGTTTGTAAAGTTCATTATGAGTTCAATGGTCTTCGGTGGCTGGAGCGTGGTTTTCATTCTATATTATCCAAGCTACACAAGTGAAAAGGCAATAATGACGATCTACGACAATCTGATTGTGGTAAGAGGCTGGTATGAACTCTATTTGTTTTCATTTTTGTACATATACTCATCCATGTGAGCATGCTTAGTTGGTTCATGTGAGGTATATGTCATTTAAGAAAGTCTAGTAGTTCATGATCTCTCATGATTAGCTCCAATTTATTAATATGAGTAGCATGTCATGGATGTTTGCTTGCATTGTTTTATTCATAAGTAAGTATGGCATTGTGGTATCCTCCTCTGAATAATTCATTTATATCGACTTGGCACATGCTCACGCATGCATATGACTGAACAAAAGTCAATTAAGCCTCAATGATTTACATTGCTTCAGAGTTCTTGTATCACTTTTATGCCTCGGTTAATTTATTTTGCCGCAAGCATGATTATGACGAGTTATCGCTCTCTTGATTTGTCGCTCCCTAGTCTTTTGCTAGCCTTCACTTGTACTGAGCGGGAACGCTGCTCGTGCCTCCAAACACATGAAAACCAAGTTATTCCAGAGTGTCCACCATAAATACCTATGCTTGGCATTTCAAACCATTCCAAGTAAATTCTCATGTGCTACCTTTAAAACCTTCAAAATGCTTCTCAATTTGTGTTAATGTTTCATAGCTCATGAGGAAGTATGTGGTGTTTAGCTTTCAACCTTGTCATTTACTTTTGACGGACTCTCATATGGACTAGTGGCACATCCGCTTATCCAATAATTTTGCAAAAAGAGCCGGCAATGGGATTCCCAGTCCCGAATTAATTAACTTAAATAGACACTCCTCCATGGTTTGTGATTGTTGGACTGGCACCCGAAGGATTCGGTTAGCCATGGCTTGTGTAAGCAAAGGTTGGGGGGAGTGTCATCATCATAATAAAACTAAACTAAAAAGGCACTCCTTCATGGTATGTGATTGTTGGCGGGCACCCGAGGATTCGGTTAGCCATGGTTTGTGTAAGAAAGGTTGGAAGGAGTGCCACATAAACATGCAAATAATTCATGGGAGCCGCTCTTGGGAGTCCGGTTGGCGAGGTAGTTGGTGTACCCATTACCATTCGTTGACAACAACAAACACCTCTCAAAATAATTTTACTCCTGATTTACAAATGAAAAGCTCTAGCGCATGTTAATCCCTGCTTCCCTCCGCGAAGGGTCAATCTTTTACTTTTATGTTGTGTCTCCATCCTTTCTTTGAGCACTTTCTTGAGAGCACAACTGTCATTCTTAGCGTAATATGCTTGTCTCAAAATATGATTGATTGTGGTATAACTTTGATGCCTCTATCTTTGACAATCACTACTTCTAGTCTTTCTATGAACTCCAGAGGTGCCCGGGCATTTATGTTTTGCCGATCAAATACAGGCAAGCGAGATACCACTTTATCATACTCTCCTATGAACATTGCAATCCTGCTTATATACATGATTCATGATGCTTATTATTAATTGTTGGTACCTCTTCATGATTGACATAGCTGTTAGATGATCTTATTTGCATGTATCTTATTATGAACTACTTAAGTATTAGCCATATCATGAGAATATATACATCATATGAGCAAATGTGTTCGTGAAAGTTCTTTTATCGCTCAGTTGTTAACTGAATTTCTTGAGGACAAGCAATAAGCTAAGCTTGGGGGAGTTGATACGTCCAAAACGTATCTACTTTCCCGAACACTTTTGCTATTGTTTTGCCTCTAATTTGTGTATTTTGGATGCAACTAACACGGACTAACGCTGTTTTCAGCAGAACTGTTCTAGTGTCTCGTTTTTGTGCAGAAATCCAACTTTCAGGAAAAACCTCGGGATTTTGACGAAAGGCCCTATTTTCCCAGAATACTGACGGAGCCAGAAGGACAATTCAAGTGGAGGCCCGAGGGCCCCACACCATAAGGCGGCGCGGCCTAGGGGGGGCCCGCGCGGCCCTATGGTGTGGCCCCTCGGCTGGCCTCCGACGCCCTCCTTCGGACTATTTATCGGCCTCGACCTAAAAACGCACGGGGAGAAGTCGAAGTCGCGAGAAACCCTCTAGAACGCCGCCACATCGCGAAACTCCGTCTCGGGAGCCAGAAGTCTCCGTTCTGGCACTCCGCCGGGACGGGGAATTGGAGGAGATCATCACCGCCATCACCGCCAATGCCTCTCCATCAACCAGCCATGTTTCCCCCATCCATGTGTGAGTAATTCCCCCGCTGTAGGCCGAAGGGGATGGTAGGGATTGGATGAGATTGGTCATGTAATAGCATAAGATTGTTAGGGCATAGTGCCTAGTGTCCGTAATTGGTACTTTGATGATATTGTTGCAACTTGTTATGCTTAATGCTTGTCACTAGGGCCCGAGTGCCATGATCTCAGATCTGAACATGCTATTGATTCATGAAGATATTCGTTGTTTATGATCTTACCTGCAAGTTGTATACACATGTCGCTGTCTGGAACCAACACTACTAGAAAAAAGGCTTTCAGTGGCGCACCACATATAGCCATCAGTGGCGCACTAGTGGTGCGCCACTGTTATCACGCCACTGCTAACACATAGTAGTGGCGCACTAGGGGTGCGCCACTACTAGCCTAGATACCTGTGGCGCACTGCCTGGTGCGCCATTGACATGCCCTCCAGTGCGCCACTACTACTCCAAAGTGGTGCGCCACTGTTGGTCAGAGGCAGTGCGCCACCACTGTGTAGAAGAGGTGCGCCACTGCAACAGTTTTGCGTGCGCCACTGGTCCAGCCTAGTAGGTGCGCCACCGCTGCGTGAGTACGTGCGCCACTCGCCCTCTCCGGGACGTGCGCCATCGCTACTTATCCTTGTGCGCCACCGCTAGTCTCGGAGAGGATCACAGGGCAGTGCGCCACTGGATCAGTAGCAGTGCGCCACTGCTACTTAGTGGTAGTGCGCCACAGATGGTCCACTAGTGCGCCACTGCTAGGATTTCGAATTTTTTTTTTTGTATCTTGGCAGGTATTTATACAGGTTGTATATGACAGTACAATAGCACAATACAGGATATATAACAACATATAAACAACAGCACAACTTATCCATACATAGTTCTTCACATTAGCCCCACATGATTCACAAGCATTCACATTAGAGGTTACAATGCAAGTTACGGTGTTACAAGTCACAAATGAGCTAGTAGTGGCACAAGGTCGATCATCTAAACTAGCATCACATAGAAGAGAGCTAGAGTCACTACTAGCACCGTCCCGATGAAAGTGGTCTTCATCCGGTTCCTCCTCCGCTCCGTCCTCTCTCCCGCCGGATAGCGTGCGTATCCGTCTTCGGCCTCCGCTCTAGTGGTGTACCCTTTGTAGTCTGTTACCGCTAAAACGGTGAACCTGTCTCCGACACTCCTCCCCGTCGTTGTAGACTCCGGGAACCTTGCCCTTGTACACGACATACCACGTCATATCTGCGTACATATGCACAAGCCAAAGAAACATTAGTGCACGCTCATAGATGTTTGCAACGAATAAGAGCAAACTCAAAAACGATCCAAGTAGTATGAACTAAAAGGCATGCCTCATACATTGTTGGTCGGAACAAATATTAACATTTAGGGACGGAGTAAGCGAAACCAAGTAGGATGCACAATAGATTGATACTTGTGTCATCGCACCAGGTTCACTTACCCCTCCCCCAAGTGTATAGGTGACCAACATTCTAATCATCGGCATTTTGAGATACCAAAGCAAATGGAAGAATGACAAGGGCCTCATACTTTGTCAGTCCAAACAAATATTAACATTTAGAGAAGGCGTCGGTGAAACCAAGTAGGATGCACAAGAGATTGATACTTGTGTCATCGCACCAGGTTCACTGACCCCTCCCCCAAGTGTATAGGTGACCAACATTCTAATCATCGGCATTTTGAGATACCAAAGCAAATGGAAGAATGACAAGGGCCTCATACTTTGTCGGTCAAAACAAATATTAACATTCCGTGATGGCGTAAGCGAGGCCGGGTAGGATGCACAAGACATGGATATTTGTGCCATCACACCGAGGCTCACTTACGTCACCACGGAGTGTACAAGTGACCAACCATTCTAATCATCGGCCAATGCAATTAAGAAGTGCCAACTCAAATAAGAAACAAGTAGCTAGTATGAACTAAATGGAATGCCTCATACATTGTTGGTCGAAACAAATATTAACATTCCGGGACGGAGTTAGCGAGCCAGGTAGGATGCACAAGAGATTGATATTTGTGCAATCACACGAGGCTCACTAACACCGCCCCGAGTGTACGGTGACCAAGCATTTTAATCATCGGCATTTTGAAAATCTCAAAGCAAATGGAATGACAAAATGGAATAAGTGCCTCATACATTGTTGGTCGAAACAAATATGAACATCCCGGGATGGCGTTAGTGAGGCCAGGTAGGATGCACAAGAGATTGATATTTGTGCCATCACACCAGGCTCACTAGCGACACCCGGAGTGTACGGTTGACCGAACATTCTAATCATCGGCATTTTGAGATACCAAAGCAAATGGAATGACAAGGGCAAACAAATATGAACATCCCGGGATGGTGTCGGCGAGGCAAGGTAGGATGCACAAGAGATTGATATTTGGACATAACATCATCATACCTAACATCGTAGCTTCATACAATTTAATATAGAATTCAAACAACACGAAGCAACGAAGATAGAGTTGACAACACTCTAAGTTCTAACTATCGGTGTCCGAGCCGGATTCGCCGGTGTGGGGGTAGTGCACACGGCAGGCGGTGTCGTCGAACACCTTGACGATCATCTCGCCGTCCCCCTCGTACAGGAAGGTGAGCCGGCAGCCGGGCTCGAGGTGGAGGTCACGGGCGAACTTGTCCCACCCCGTGTGCAGGTACATCTTGCCCTGCCCGTCGAACAGGACCTCCACGGACCAGCGGCAGAAGTTGCAGCCTGCCTCCCGTAGCTGCAAGTGCGCCGGCTCGACGCCGTCGACGAACTCGGCGAACTTGTCCGGTAGCCTCTTGATGCCGAGTGGGTCGTCGTCGATGCGGAGGAGGAACTCGAAGCAGCGTTCCTCATCCGAAGACGAGGAGGATGCAGGTGACGGTGACCGTGGGGCCCTTGCTGCTCCACCGCGGCGGCCCCTTCCCCGGCCCCGGGGGCGCCCGGGACCGCGGCCTCGACCGCCTCGCCGGCCACCGGGACCGGCCATCCTACATGTTTACATTTTTGAACCATATTACGATCCATTCCACTAACAAAATTGGGCATGACCTATGCTAATTTATGTACATATGAGTGCCCCATTTTCGCCGAAACGGAAATGAATCAACATTTCGGCGATAATGGGCAACTCTGTCGATCCCCGCACAAGAATATGTCACCATATACACCAGCTCAGCACCATGGCACATGCACAATTGTTCCTCATATACACCAGCTGAGCACCATGGCACATGCACAAGAATATGACACCATATACACCAGCAGCATCAACGAGCAAGTAGCAGCAGCTAGCAGAGCAGAAGCAGCAACAACGAGCTAGTAGCAGACTAGTAGCGAGCAGCAGCTAGCAGCAATATGCATCAACAGCAAGCAGCAGCAAGCTAGCAGCAGCTAGTAGCAGCAAGCAGCTAGCAAGCATGCATCAACAGCTAGCAGCAAGCAACTAGCTAGCAAGCATGCATGAACAACAAGCTACCCGTCCGCAAGTGCGGCGGCGGTCCTCTCGCGGTGGAGCAAGCAACAAGCATAGACTTCCCAAAATAGCCAGCAGCAACAAGCAAGCACATAGGAGCAGCAACAAGCAAGCACATAGCACAGTGGATGAACCTAGCAACTAGCAAGTAGCAAGCACATAGCAACTTGCATACATCGTCCCAAAGTTCTTAACTGAAGATTGGTTTACAGAATGTTTTGGTTTCTGTATACTTGAACTTATATAGCCTAACTTGTACTTACTAAAACTGTGAGGGGCTGCCACACGCAACTCCCCTTCTTCTTCAACCTCTCTCTACTCTCTCACAATAACACACACCAGAACCCACACACGCACACTCACCAAGGAGGAGAGTAATGGCTTTGCCGAGAGTTTTTCTCCTTGGTGTGACACGAGAACTACATTGTTTCTTCTCTCGCCCGCGAGCCTTCCTTTCTCATTCATTTGTTCAGACTTATATAGCCATACAAGGTACGAACTCACAAGCCAACAACCTAAGCACCACACCGGCCACTCACGCCATGCACTAACTAACCACGATCCACTAATCTCTCCACTAACTAGCTGCATGCTCACACACTTTCAGCACTAGTGCGACTCCTCTAACGGCCACACGACTAGGCCAAACACAATGCGCCTTGCATATAGATCAGCTCACTCGACGCATGCCGCAACCACTCGCGCCCGCTTCTGTCTCCACTAATCTTCTCTGACTTATCCCTTAGGACTCCACGCAGCACTATGCAGATTAGTGTCTCGGCTACACATGCATGGTTCATGCGACACTCACAACTTGGCATGACTAACCATGACATGCACACTACTCACTAATCTGCACTCATTTCTAATCAGCTAAAACACTAGTAGCTTGCATGTACACAAATGATCACTTCTATTCTCTCGTGTACTTGCCGCAGCCTACTCCAACTACATGTATATGGATTAAACTTAAACACGATGAACTCGAACTTAGTACTAATAACAAGATTTGTTCCAATCCTAACTCCATCATTCCACTAATCCTAACTCCATCATTCCACTAAGCCTAACAATATTGACATTTGGCTCCGGCATTTGGCTCAAGCTATCATCCAAGGCAACATCTTATAAAAGGAAATTAGCAACCTTTTCTTTTGCTCTCTGACTAGGAAATTTTTAGCATCTAAATTATATGCAGTAGATGTCAGTAGATGGATACACTAGCAGTAGCAAGCTAGCAAGCACATAGCAGCAACACTACAAGGGCAAGCATCTTTAAGTTGAATTAACTTGCAGCTTAGTTGAATTAGGATTTAGTTGAATACTACTGCAAAATTATCATAATTGCATATCATATTAACATGTAAGCATTCACATGATGAACAACACATTTGCATATTGCCCAAGTACATATCGGAGTATATAGAGTATATAAAACGAATTTCAAACCTTCAATTGGGCTCACAACTTCTTATTCTCCACAGAATCTGCAAATCCAAAATTACAAACAGATGAATATGACAAGTTGTGGTGGAACCAGAGGAGAGGAGAAGGCACCGGGCTCCCCTAGTCCCGTCGTTCGCCCACCTTCCGCCGTTGTTGAACCACCTCCCGCCGCCGTTAAACCATCTCCCGAGCCACGGTTCTAGGGTTAGGGTTGGGTCATGGCAGGGAGGGGCGGCCAGGGGGAAGGGGTGAAGGAGGGAAGGGGAGGACGGGAAAGAGGGAGGCCCCGAAAAAGAAGACGGCGGGCGGAGGGAGACGCAGGGAAGAGGGAGGAGGTACCTGTCGCCGCCGGGAGGGGAGCCTCTCCGTCGCCCGATGACTGCGGTCGGGAGGGGCGGGGGCAGGTAGCCGGCGGGCGTCGCTCTGCGCGTGGCGGGCGTCGCCGGGGTCCGAGGTGAATCGAGGGAGGGGCGGCCGCCGGTGGTCGCCGGTGGGAGGTGGCGTCGGAGAGGGCGTCGCCGGTGGGAGGTGAATCGAGAGCGAGTGGGGAGAATGGGGAGTGGGGAAAGGGACGGCCGGGGATTTTTGTCTAAGTCACAGACCCCTTAGCAATGGCGCACTTCCAGGGGTGCGCCACTATGAGTCTTAGCAATGGCGCACTTCTAGGGGTGCGCCACTACCAGTATAGGTTTGGGTCAAAACGCAAACAGACCAGGGTTTGACAGAAATCGATTAGTACCGCACTGGCTCTGTCCCTTGGTTGGTTTGCCAAACCTGGCCGGCCAGGTTCGAACCCTGGCGGCCCCATTTTTTTCACTTTTTCATTAAATTGATTTAACACTATAGTACATAGCATAATACACCAAAATAAAAGGCATAAATAATTATTATTATGTAGAATATTTAAAATACTATAGAATCTAGAAAATATCCAAAAATATAAATTATATGTCTATTTTGATCGGTACAATGTGTAGATTAACAATATGACATCCATTATTCATACAAGAAAATGATACATAATTGATCTCAAAAAAAAAAGAAAATGATACATAATTATCTTTTCACAATCTTCTTGCCCTTCTTTCTCGCGGTTGAATAATTTAGCCCCGGAACTCCTAGACTTCTTCTCTTGAATGGACGGCCTTTAGGTAGGGTGGTCCTGCTTCTTCTTGTTGTGTATGGTTCTTCATCATCGTCGTCGTCATCTTCCATCTTCGGATCGCCGTACTCGGTCAAAGTCTAGCTCGTTGGCGGCTCCATCCATTCCGATGATGCTCCTTTTGCCTCTCCTCACGACAACACGGCCGGGCTTTTGCGGGTCGGTAATGAAGAAGCATTGGTCCACTTGGGAAGCTAGTACCCATGGCTCATATTTCGCGGTGACCTTTGCGCCCGCTGTCTTGGATTTGGCTTCGGTATAACCATGGTGGTGAAATGCCGGTCTTCTTTTATGACGTTCTTGGCCCACCGACACGGAACATCGGCATATTCTCTCCGGCGTAGCTCAGCTCCCGGATCTCCTCGATCTTTCCGTAGTATCTCCGCTTGACGTCACCGGTGTAGGACTCCATCGTTACCCCGGAGTTCCGATAATCGCTCTTCATGTCCTTTTCCTCGGTGTAGAATGTGTAGCCGTTGATATCGTACGCCCGAAATGTCATCAGGTTGTGTTCGGCGCCCGTGACAAGGCGAATATGAGTTTTTCTTCCGCAGAAGAATCCTCGTCTATAGGGTACGTCAGCATCTTGTCCTTGAACCACCGCGTGAAGGTTGAGTTGTGCTCTTTGATTATATCTCCGTCCGTCCTCTCGTTGGCCCCGATCACCGTACGTCTTTGCGATGAAGGTTTTGTGCTCTACCACCCAAGGATCGACCACGTCTATGTGTTGTAGCGCGACTAGGTTTGCTCTTTCAAAGTCGGCGATTCGACCCTTGAAGTCGACATGCATTTCGCGGCTACCGTCGCGGTGACCCCATCCAGCCGAGCTTCCCGAGATGCCTGTTTACGGGCAGGCCAACGGGGTTCTCGATTTCTAGATAACTCGTGCGAAGGAGATGCACTCTTCGGTCGGAAAACCCTTGGCTATGCTTCCGTCCGGACGTGCCCCGTTGCGAACGTACCCTTTGATGACACCATTCATCCTTTCGAACGGCATCATGCCGTGCGAGAACGTCGGCCCCGCTTGGATGATATCCTCCACGATATGTACCAGCGGATGCACCATAACGTCGAAGAAAGCGGGCGGGAAGTACATCTCAAGCTCGCACAGTATCACCACGATCTCTTCCTCGTAGCCTTCTAAGTTGCCTCACGCCAACGGACTTCCGAGAGATGACGTCGAAAAAGTTGCATAGGCCAAAAAGCGTTTCACGGACGTGCGCGTCCATGATCCCACGGATTGCAACCGGAAGTATCTCGCGTCATCAGCACGTGACAGTCGTGAGACTTCATCCCGCTGAACCTCTCGCTTCGCTTTGTCTAGGTACCTGCTTATCTTCCCCGCGTAACCGTAGGGAAGTTTTACTCCTAGGAGACAGTCGAAAAACTCGCTCGATCTCCTTCGACTTAGAGTGAAGCACGCGGGGGCAGTAATATTCAATCTTTTTGGCATTTTTTCCCTTGCGACGACTTTGCGTGTCCTCCGCCTCATCATCGTCATCGTCATCATCATCATTAGGGCGTCCCGCGTGAAGCTCCTCCCCGATCCCAATTGATTGCAAGTCGTACCTTGCTTTCGGCCCATCTTTGGTCTTCTCTGGCATGTTCAGGGAGGGTACCAAGCAGACTCTCGCACACGTTCTTCGTGATGTGCATGACATCAAGGCTGTGAGGCACACGGAGGATCTTCCGATGACGGCAAGTCCCGGAAAACAGACCTCGTCTTCCATACCTTAAGCGGCGGCTCCGGCGCCTTTCGCTTCTTTCCCGGCGGTGGGCACTCTTTCCAATTTTTCAATAGCTCGTCTATTTGCTCGCCGCTTCTCGTACGTGGCCGTCTTCGGGGTTCGTCTTCACCATCGAACAGATCCTTGCGTTTCCTCCATGGGTCGTCCTCGCGAAGCCACCTTCGATGTCCCATGAACACCGTTTTCGAGGACCCGGGATCTCTATCTAGCCGGCGGTACGTTGTGTCGTCCATGCACCTTACGCATGCATTGAATCCGTGGACCACCTGCCCCGCGACATATCCGTAACCGAGAAAGTCGTGCACCGTCGTGAGCATTGCGGCTCTCATAGGGAAATATTCTTCCGCGGCGGCGTCCCACGTATTGGCAGGCGTGTCCCATAGCGTGGCTAGCTCCTCTTTCGAAGCCCCATATACGGATTGATGTCGTTCCCTGGTTGTTTCGGCCCTTCAATTAGCATACTCATTTGAATGTACTTCCTCTTCATGCACAACCAGGGGGGAGGTTGTACATCCACACAAACACGGGCCAGGTGCTATGCGTGCTGCTCCGGCTGCCAAACGGATTGACTCCATCGATGCTCGCGCCCAGCCTTATGTTCCTAGGATCGTCCCCAAATTCTCGGGTACTCGAGGTCCAACGCATTCCACCGGCTAGCATCCGAAGGGTGTCTCAACATCCTGTCCTTTTTCTTTTCTTCGGATCATCTCGCGTCATCTTCTCCCTTCCTCATCTCCGCGTGCCAGCCGCATTAGCTTTGCTTGCTTAGGATCCGCGAAATACCGCCGCAGACGAGGAGTGATTGGAAAGTACCACACCACCTTCCGAGGAGCTTTCTTCCCCTTCTTGTACCGATCGACGCCGCACTCCGGACATATGGTACACTCTGCGTGCTCGTTCCGATAAATGATGCAATCGTTCAAGCACACATGGTATTTCACATGCGGTAAATCCAGAGGACACACGATTTTCTTGGCCTCCTCGATACTAGTCGGACACGTGTTACCTTTGGGAAGACGTTCCTGCCGGAATGACATGTTGTCGTTGAAGGATGTGTCGGTCATTTTGTGCTTTACCTTCATCTCCCGAGCCATGAGCGTTACTTTCAGGCGGGTATCCTCCGGCCTCGCATCCTTCATACAATGGAGTAACAGCGTCTACCTCCAGTTGATCCATCTTGGCTTTCTCTCGGGCGGCAGCTCTTGCGTTACTCGTCTGCTTGAGAAGCAGCTCTTGAAGATAAGGGTCCTGCACCCAGTCCATCGACGATGGTTCATCGTCTTCATATTCATGATCGTCATGATGACCTCCATCTTGATCTTCCTCATCATCGGGTCCAGGATCTCCTACATTGTGGTCATCATCATCTCCGGGATCTTCTACATCCCGATCATGCCCGAGATCTTCTACATCCCGATCACCTCGGCCTTCCTTACTTCTTGTTGAATTCCCATGGACAAATTCATAATCATCTTCGTCGCCTTCCCACCGATAGCCATCCATGAAACCACGCATGAGAAGGTGGTCCCGCACCATATCGGCTTTAGGGTCCATAAGGCTCGTTAGCTTGCATCTTCGACACGGACATCTTATCTCCTTTTGGTTATTTCTAATCATCTCGTCCGTCGCGGCTTTCAAAAACCTAGCCACAACGCCTTCGCTCATCATGCGGACCATGGTCGCTCGCGGATATAGAGAAAATGGATATCTTAGCATACCAAAAGAAAATTTTGGCATGACCTTCCCTAAAAATAGGACATGTATATGCGTAGTATGCCCAACATTCGCCGAAACGGAAATGAATCAACGTTTCGGCAAAATATTGGCAACTCCATCGCATTTCAAATCCCTGCAAACAAAAACACATGCAACACATGTGTGGAGGCTTCGCATATACAACACACATGTGGATCCGGAGGCTTCGCATACAACACACATGCACGTACGTGACGCTTTTCGCGCATGCGCACGTACACATGATATCATCGAGCTTCGCACATAACATATGTGCATGACGTGTGTGCAAGACGATCGGAACCGTTCACACACAAAGCATAAAACCAACAAAGTTACCGATACGGCGAGACCTAGAGTGTTGGATGAGGTAAAAAGTTGAGATTGAGTAGGGTATTGAGCTAAGAAAGCTTCACCATTAGTTACCTATGAAGAAAATTAAGTTTACCAACTTAATTTTGGTGAATGAAGAGGTGAAAATGAGGTGGGAAGGAGGGGCAACACGACCAGCATCCAGATTTGGTGGGAGGTGGTGGTGGAAGAGTGTTTGGGGAAAGTGGGTGGCACATGTGAGTGGAGGGTGAAAAGCAGGAAATGGTCCCGGGTTAGCAGTGGCGCACCACCTAGCCGTGCGCCACTCGCTAGGGTGACATAGCAATGGCGCATCGCTAAGTGGTGCGCCACTGCTCACCTGTTACCCGTAAACCCACGCCCGCCCAACTTAGCGATGGCGCACCATGTCGGCGGTGCGCCATACCTAGTAGTGGCGCACCAAGCAGTGCGCCATTGCTAAAGCCCTCATCTCTAAAGGGCCCCGGCCACTTCCTAGCGATGGCGCACCACAAAGACATGCGCTATAAGTAAGCCATGTAGCAGTGGCGCACCATGGAGACGTGCGCCACTATTAGTTTTGGGTGGGAGCTGGCCTCCTGCCAGGAATTAGTAATGGCGCATCACAAACAAGGTGCGCCACTACTACATTTGTAACAGTGGCCCACCATTTTGTGGTGCGCCACTGCTAAGTAGTAGTGGCGCACGGCCATCATGGTGCGCCACTGAAGTCAACCTTACGGCTAGGCCTTTTCCTAGTAGTGCAATGGCCCCGAAGTGACAGAAATCGGGACAACCGGAGGGGATGGTAGTGACGTGAGGATCACATGTGTTCACGGAGTGTTAATGCTTTGCTCCGGTACTCTATTAAAAGGAGTACCTTAATATCCGATGAGTTTCCCTAGAGGCCCGGCTGCCACCGGCTGGTAGGACAAAAGATGTTGTGCAAGTTTCTCATTGCGAGCACGTACGACTATAATTGGAACACATGCCTATTGATTGATTAGTACTTGGACACCGTTTTATTATTATCCGCAAATGCCCTGCTATGATTGTTACATGAGTTTCTCTCATCCATGCAACGCCCGTCATCCGTCCCCGTGCCTACAGTATTTTAATCCTGCTGTTTACTATAATCATTACTGCTGTCTTTGTTACTCTGCTGCTGTTATTTCACCACTGCTACTACTATAAAACTGTTACTACTGATAAACTCTTGCGAGCAAGTCTGTTTCAAGGTGCAGCTGAATTGACAACTCCGCTGTTAAGGCTTTCAAGTATTCTTTGTCTCCCCTCGTGTCGAATCAATAAATTGGGTTTTACTTCCCTCGAAGACTGTTGCGATCCCCTATACTTGTGGGTCATCAGTGGGTTAGACTTAAATGTTTTTTGAATTTGCTTCTTGATGCTCTCTTTTGCTTCAACTCTTATTTCTTGCGAGTGCATCATTAAAATTGTTGAGCCCATCTTAATGGCTATAAAGAAAGCACTTCTTGGGAGATAACCCATGTGTTTATTTTGCTACTGTTTTGTTGTGTTTTGGAAGTTGATACTACTGTAGCAACCTCTCCTTATCTTTATTTTATTGCAATGTTGTACCAAGTGGAGTCTCTAATAGAAGGGTGATGCTAGATTTGGATTACTGCGCAGAAACAGATTTCTCGCTGTCACAAATCTGGGTATGATTCTCTGTAGGTAACTCAGAAAAATCTGCCAATTTACGTGAGTGATCCCCAGATATGTACGCAACTTTCATTAGTTTTGAGTTTTCTGATTTGAGCAACGGAAGTACCTCTTAAAAATTCGTGTTTACTGGCTGTTTTGTTTTGACAGATTCTGTCTCTCTTTTTTGCATTGTCTCTTGTGGATATTAAGTGAGGCTTTCTAGACGTGGAGAGCTGTAGCTAATGTTTTATTGAGTTCTTGCAATGTGTCACTACAGGGCCAAGGTGGATTAAAGTTTTTTGAGTACTAACCCCTCTAATGAAGTTTATGAGAAGTTTGGTGTGAAGGAAGTTTTCAAGGGTCAAGAGAGGAGGATGATATATGATCAAGAAGAGTGAAAAGTCTAAGCTTGGGGATGCCCCCGTGGTTCATCCCTGCATATTTCAAGAAGGCTCAAGCGTCTAAGCTTGGGGATTCCCAAGGCATCCCCTTCTTCATCAACTTATCAGATTTCTTCTATTGAAACTATATTTTTATTCGGTCACATCTTATGTGCTTTACTTGGAGCGTCTGTGTGTTTTTATTTTTGTTTATGTTTGAATAAATTCGGATCCTAGCAATCCTTGTGTGGGAGAGAGACACGCTCCGCTTTTTTATATGAACACTGGTGTTCTTCGCTCTTACTTTTAATGTTCAATGACAAAAGTTGGAAGCTATTGCATTTATTGCTATTTGGTTGGAAACAGAAAATGCCTCATATTGTCTTGGATAATTTGATACTTGGCAATTGTTTTGAGCTCTCAAAGTAGATCATGTTTAAGCTCTTGCATCATGTAGTTTAAACTTATTAGTGGAGAAATACCGTAGAGCTTGTTGAAAATTGGGTTGCATGATTGGTCTCTCTAAGGTCTAGATATTTTCTAGTAGAAGTGTTTGAGCAACAAGGAAGACAATGTAGAGTCTTATAATGCTTGCAATATGTTCTTATGTAAGTTTTGCTGTACTGGTTCATACTTGTGTTTGCTTCAAACAACCTTGCTAGCCAAAGCCTTGTACTGAGAGGAATTGCTTCTCGTGCATCCAAAACCTTGAGCCAAAACCTATGCCATTTGTGTCCACCATACCTACCTACTATGTGATATTTTCTGCCATTCCAAGTAAATATTTCATGTGCTACCTTTAAACAATTCAAAACTTTATTACTCCTTATTTGTGTCAATGTTTTATAGCTCATGAGGAAATATGTGGTGTTTTATCTTTCAATCTTATTGGGCAGCTTTCACCAATGGACTAGTGGCTTCATCCGCTTATCCAATAATTTTGCAAAAAGAGCTGGCAACGGGGTTCCCAGCCCTAATTAATTAACTTTCATTAATAATTCTCTTCACGTGTTTTGCCCCGATTCATCAGTAAGCAACTTGATTTTGCAAAAAGACACTCCTTCATGGTATGTGAATGTTGGAAGGCACCCGAGGATTCGGTTAGCCATGGCTTGTGTAAGCAAAAGGTTGGGAGGAGTGTCAACCATAAATAAAACTAAAGTACATGTGTAAACAAAAGAGAAGAGGGATGATCTACCTTGCTCGGTAGAGATAACGTCCTTCATGGGAGCCGCTCTTTGAAAATCTGTTTGGCAAGGGGGTTAGAGTGCCCACTACCATTCGTTGACAACAACAAACACCTCTCAAAACTTTACTTTTATGCTCTCTATATGATTTCAAAACTTAAAAAGCTCTAGCACATGATTTAATCCCTGCTTCCCTCTGCGAAGGGCCTTTCTTTTACTTTATGTTGAGTCAAGTTTACCTACTTCCTTCCATCTTAGAAGCAAACACTTGTGTCAACTGTGCATTGATTCTTACATACTTGCTTATTTGTATTCATCATATTACTCGTATTGACAATTATCCATGAGATATGCATGTTGAAAGTTGAAAGCAATTGCTGAAACTTAAATCTTCCTCTGTGTTGCTTCAATGCCTTTACTTTGAATTTATTGCTTTATGAGTTAACTCTTATGCGAGACCTTTGATGCTTGTCTTGAAAGTACTATTTATGAAAAGTTTTGCTATATGTTATCTATTTGTTAGCAACTATAGATCATTGCCTTGAGTCACTGCATTCATCTCATATGCTTTATAACAGTATGATCAAGATTATGTAAGTAGCATGTCACTACAGAAATTATTCTTTTTATCGTTTACCTACTCGAGGGCGAGCAAGAACTAAGCTTGGGGATGCTGATACGTCACCAACGTACCTATAATTTCTGATGTTCCATGCTTGTTTTATGACAATACTTACATGTTTTGCTCGCACTTTATAATGTTTTTATGCATTTTCCGGAACTAACCTATTAACAAGATGCCGAAGTGCCAGTTCCTGTTTTCCGCCGTTTTTTGTTCCAGAAAGGTTGTTCGGGCAATATTCTCGGAATCGGACGAAATCAACGCCCAGAACCTTATTTTTCCCGGAAGCTTCCAGAGAGCCAGAGTGGGACCAGAGGGGAGCCCTGGGGGCCCCACACATGGTGGCGGCGCGGCCTAGGGGGGCTCGCCCCCTACTGTGAGGGGGCCCCGTGGCCCCTCCGACTCCGCCTCTTCGCCTATTTAAGCCGTCTCGACCTAAATCTTCGATGTCAATTGACGAAACTCCAGAAAGACTCCAGGGGCGCCGCCACCATCGCGAAACTCCGTTTCGGGGGACAGAAGTCTCTGTTCCGGCACCCTGCCGGGACGGGGAAGTGCCCCCGGAAGCCATCTCCATCAACGCCACCGCCTCCATCATGCTCCGTGAGTAGTCCCCCATGGACTACGGGTTCTAGCTGTAGCTAGTTGGTATTCTCTTCCCCATGTACTTCAATACAATGATCTCATGAGCTGCCTTACATGATTGAGATTCATCTGATGTAATCGGTGTTGTGTTTGTTGGGATCCGATGGATTGTTACATTATGATTAGTCTATCTATAAAGTTTGTGAAGTTATAGTTGCTGCAATCGGTGTTGTGTTTGTTGGGATCCGATGGAGTGTTAATGCTTTGCTCCGGTGCTCTATTAAAAGGAGTACCTTAATTTCCAGTAGATTCCCTAGAGGCCCAGCTGCCACCGGCTGGTAGGACAAAAGATGTTGTACAAGTTTCTCATTGCGAGCACGTATGACTATATATGGAAAACATGCCTACATGATTAATAATCTTGATGTTCTGTCTTAATGCTATTTCAATCCTATCAATTGTCCAACTGTAATTTGTTCACCCAACACTTGTTATTGGAGAGTTACCACTAGTTTAGATAGCTGGGAACCCCGGTCCATCTCTCATCATCATATACTCGTTCTACATGTCATTGGAAGTAGTATCAACTATTTTCTGGTGCCATTGCTCCTGTGTTACTGTTACTGCTGATGTGTTACTGTTACTACTGCTCTCATATTACTGCTGCTTTCACATCACCCCTGTTACTAGTGCTTTTCCAGGTGCAGCTGAATTGACAACTCAGTTGTTAAGGCTTATAAGTATTTTTTACCTCCCCTTGTGTCGAATCAATAAATTTGGATTTTACTTCCCTCGAAGACTGTTGCGATCCCCTATACTTGTGGGTTATCAGTATGGATTATCTTTCGCCAAATTTACCAACTCACGAAGAAGGCAGGTTTATGCCCATCCTGGGTAGCTCCATGCACGGCGACCAAACCCCATGTAAAATTATCGACTTTATTACGAATATGGAGTTTAATATGAAAATATCCACCCGAATTAGCCAACACATACATGATGTATGTTCTGACGCCTAGTAATAAGCCACAAAGCGGGCACGCGCGGACGAGAAATCCAAGTAAAGTCAGCCCCACCAGAAAGGTGGTTTAGGAAACTTTGTGAGTAATCTCGTCTCCCCGTTTCGGAAATGCCAATAAATCCAAACGATGTCCCTAATGCAATCATCAGTGTTTAGCCTGTTCTCGAAGACCTATGCTATTATTAAAAATGACATTCATTAGAAACAATTTGAGATTTAGTTAGATACATGATCAATACGTTAATTTGGGGTTTCATTCCCGGTAGTATGGAGGTACAACCACCGTCCTAGCTACCCGATTACAGCCTAGTCCTCTACTTTGAATAAATTTGTAACTAAGAAAGGGAATTTGGGTATTTGCTTTGATTTAAGGAAATGAAATTGGTGGTTACCAAAATTTGCTAATAATTTGCTCATTTTACTCTTGATTTGCTTGGATATTTTTTCCCAACCTTTTTTTTGGTATGGATATGTGTTATATATATGTGAATTCAATTTTTTGTGCTGATATATATGTCTATTCTGCCAATTTTGTATAAGAAACCTTGTTTTTATCTTGTAGTGTGTGTTCCGAATAAGTTTGGGTACACAATGGCATCACAAGCTTGGGACCTTTTGTCGCGCCTCCCTTGTCGTGGCTGGCCGCCCGCAACAAAAGGGTCTTACGACCCGCGACATTAGGCCTGTTTTCCACTAGAGCTCTCAGGACTATCAAGTCATGTGACAAAATTGGAATCCTTTAAGTCAAAAACAATCATGGATGCTGGTCAAATTTGCTTTTGCCGATTTTCCTAACATATGAATAGAACTTGTATATGGTATCATAGATTGTCAAGTTCCCGTAAACATAATTATTTCTCTCCCAGCATCTTACATAGCATATAAATGGACTCACAGGAGAATCTAAAACTGTATAGTGGACCAATATATCCTATAACGGTATACAACTTATGAATACTAATACTCAAACTAGAGCGGAAGACAGTTGATGGGGCATTAACAAAACCCCATGTTCCCGTCGTCTGTTGTGCATGTGAGGCAAGTGATGATTAGTACCAGCTTAAGTAGATACACAAGAAAACCTCTCTCTAATTCATTGAGAATCTTACAACCGTTTCTTGGATGCTACATTATCACTATTCCAGGTTGTTGATTAGTTTCTGACGCTAAAGAAAATAGCTAGCTACTTGATCCTATAGACCTGAAACAGAAAAATGAAGTGATACTCCATAATTGTTTGCAGGTTGAGTTAGCTGCCTAGATAGATTTGATAGCGGGTTAACAACGGAGGATCTTAGACAGTTCTGGGTGCTTAGGTTGTTCGATCAGGTTACAAAATATTCCTATATCTGCTTGTTGATTGCTTGTGCTGTTGTGCTTGTGCGTATATACGCATACTGATTGTGCACACCGCATCCATTAACTAACTAGATCATACTCTGAAACACGATATTCCTGCTCGGTCGCTAGCTGCGGCGCTGCCGCAAGAAACTCACATATGATTCATATCCTGATTTCGAGGGGCGGATACAGTTAAAGGGCGGCAGCAGGCAGCCGATGGCCTTCGCGCTAGGCCGCTAGCTCTAGTTAATTAGAGGTTTGTGGCCGCAGGGTAGGATCGGATCAGCTAGCCGGAGTCCGGTACACGGAATCCATCTACAGAGTATGATGCATGCAGATCCGCGGTTCACGCTGGATGGAGATAGATTAACTAGCATCCCCGTTCATGGATGCATGATCAAGAAGTGTCCCTGAGATACGGTCGACAGAGATGATGTTCCATATCACATTGAAGTGGACCTCGCCATTTTATTTCTGGCAGCCGTGGTGGTAGTACTCCTACTGTGTACTAGTTAATTACTGTACAATAGATGAGACAACAGTTGTCTTTCTCACGCCCCATATCAAAGCATCTTCTACTGGTATTAATTAGAGGAACATTGATCGTTACAATATGTATTTACACTTAGACAAAACAAAACAGGATTTCGGCTTCAGCATCAGTTTATCGACGCTGATGGTGACAAGTGATGCAGGGTCGCGCCTTGGTCTCATAGTGGGCCGTTCCCAACCTGCCCGATGGTTCTTCTCGTTCTTTGTGGTTAGTTGAGGAATCAAGTTACAATGTGGAGGGTGTCATTGCAGGGCGCAGTCGGTGCAAGCCTTGCATAATTCCTTTGTGAAAATTGTTGAAGTTGGAGTTTTTGTCGTTCGCACCGCAGACAACTGTTTGGCATGGGATGATATGGACCTCTTGAAGTCACTAAGAGGTTTGCTCCATTGATGGTCATCTACTAGAAAGTTGGAGTCGCGAGTCGGAGATGATGAAATCTTGGGAAAACCTCATCGTTCTTTTGTTCACAGTGGGATTTTCCCTTTGTGTATTGGTAACCAGGTTTGACGGAGTGCCGTGGCCACCGTCGCATTTCATGATGAATGACCTTTGGGTTGTATTTGGGTATTGGGATTTCTATTTTCGTGCCCTCGGGTCCTTAGTTGTGCTCAGTTTTCCCCAGCTCCTTAGTTTTTCCTCAGTTTTACCCAAGCCTTTGTCTGAAACCATCACACGTGATGTAACGGCCGGTTGCCCGACGGTTGACCGTTATCTTCTGACTAGTGGGGCCACGTAGAGCCCGCAAAGACACGTCAGACCATCCATCTTTGTTTGACCGTAAGCATCGGTGTATCCCTGACCAAAACGCGCACGAGTGGGGCTTCGGTATATCGAATGACAAGTGGGCCATGGCGCTGATACAATGGGCAATACACAGGTAGGAATAGATTTTTAAATGGAGCTCTACAGCGATGGCACGGAGGAGGTGGCCTGCGGGGTGCCGAGATGAGATCGACGTCCACAAAGAACTGCATGAGGCGAGACCAGACGCATTAGATAGATATGAACTAGACGCGTTTAACCATGCAAAGAAGAGAAGAAATGATCGACGACATCGACGACTACCTCAAAACTTTGACTGACCGTGTCCGACACGAACGCGAGCAATGTAGAGAAAACTAGTGTCTCTCCTTTCTGGCGTGTATAGATGGGTGCTAGAAGAGTGTGGTGGCGAAGGGAAAGACCTCGCGGTGGTCCGTGGCGTCCAGCATAGCGGGCGGCGTGGCCGTGCCCACGGCGGCGTGCATGCATGTTCGGCATTGGCATCGGCATGTACGTTCGGCATTGGCCTCGGCGGTATCTCCGGTGTGTCGGTGATCGAATGAGGGGACGGGATTGACGGTGCATCCCGACGGTGACCTAGCGAGTGGCGGCGAGCATAGTCGTTCTGACCATGCCGATATCGGCATCGGCATCGTTTGGAGGCTGTGGTGCTCGAATCAAGGTGGGATTTGTTTCTTGTACGCCAAAAGTGATTTGAAACAAGTTTCGTGTTGAAGGTTAGGTAACGAAAGTTTGTAAGTAGGGACCCTTGTAACTAAGCCCAAAATTATACTAGCGCCATGGTGAGGTTCTTTTTGATAGAGCTATACGGTTGGGCAAACTTTTTTGATAGTTTTTAGATAGGGTTCCTTGTTGTTACACGTATGGTATCATGTATGGCAAATTTGGGGTCATTTGGAGATGTTCGAAAAAATCACTTTGCTTAAACGCATACCGTTTCGTCTCACTGACACCAACTTTTCTAACAAGGTGATTTTTTCTACATTCTCTAAATGACCTCAAATTTCATACAGCTGATCTTCTATACATACATAGATAGATTGTTTCGTTTTTACGTTTTTCGAACTTTTTATTTCCCTTTATAATCCCCAATTGATTTTCAGATTTGGTAACAAGTTATGGCATAATGTATGGCATCATTTTCGCCCTAAATTTGAAATTTTGTGAAACTTTCCCTTTTAGATATTCCTTGTTGTTATAGATATGGCATCATGTATGCCAAATTTGGTTAGGTCTCACTGAAACCAGCTTTTGTAACAAGTTAGGTTTTTTCGACCTTCTGAAAAGGGATTTTTTTGCGTGAAAAGTAATGGATACAACAAATCGGTGATGGTTTATCATTTTTTTCGTGAAAATTAATGGCTACAACAAATTGGTGATGGTTTATCATTTTTTGCGTGAAAATTAATGGCTACAACAAATCGGTGATGGTTTATCATTTTTTGCGTGAAAATTAATGGCTACAACAAATCGGTGATGGTTTATCATTTTTTGCGTGAAAATTAATGGCTACAACAAATCGGTGATGGTTTATCATTTTTTGCATGAAAATTAATGGCTACAACAAATCGGTGATGGTTTATCATTTTTTGCGTGAAAATTAATGGCTACAACAAATCGGTGATGGTTTATTATTTTTTTCGTGAAAATTAATGGCTACAACAAATCGGTGATGGTTTATTATTTTTTTCGTGAAAAGTAATGCCTAAAAGAGTTTATAATTTTTAGCGCGTGAAAATGAATACAGAAAACCGCCCTTTAGCATACTTAGAGAGTGGAAGGTAACCGCCGACAGGGAGAGAGAGGGGTTATCCTGCCCGTTAGATCATACGATCAACGGTCGGCGGGCACGATCCGCGTGACATGGGCTAGACCAATCAGAGAAATGTTGCACGTCTGCGAGAATTTGTGGAGGGAGAGGGCAAAACTGAGTAGTATCAAGAAACCAAGGGCACCTGTATAATAAACAGACTAAGGGATTCAAATATGAGATTTAAAAAATGGAAAATGCGTGTTTTGTACAATGAAACCTATCTTGGCCTACCTCAAACTATTTGCAATACAAATATACATGAGTGTGAGAATTGTGGCCTCATTTAGACAAAGTATGTTTTGGGGAAAGCTGTTTTGGGAAGGGCAATCGTGGACGCGTGTCGCATTGCAGAAGTCCAAGCCGTGCAGACGTGCAGCGGTGGACGCGTAGGACGCGGGTCGCATTAACCACCCCTCGCCTTTATAGACGCCTCCTCCCATTATCTCTGTCACTCTCACTCGCCCACGCAACGACGCCTCTCTCGCGTCCCATCATCTTCTCCAAAGCTCCCAAGCAAAAAACCCTCTCCCTCTCCCTCTCCTCTGCCGGCGAGATGGACAAGGAGAATGCCAATCCCATCGTCGACGGCGCCGTCGGCTCCAAGCGCGACGCCTCCCTCTTCGACGCCGTCCCCTCAACGGACGTCGCCGTCGCCGCCGCCGCCGGTGCATCGGAGGCTGCTGCCGCCGGTGGCAGTCAGATCCCGCCGGGATTTGACCCCTATGAGCCGGTGTCGTACGTCCCGCCCCCGAACCCCTACGACACCTTCCTGGAGGACCCATGGAACGAGGTAACTACGGTTTGCTTCCTTTTTGTTTCCCATTCCTTTTTGAACCCTATTTTTGCTGGTGTAGATGGATCTGTAGATGGATGAGTATTGGGCTAATATTTGAGCCGATTTTACTCCATTTTGTTTTGATCACTTCTTGATTTCCTTTAAGATTTGGGGTTCGGCCGTTCGGTTAATTTATGCAAGTAATAATTGGATCTCAATCGGTTAATTTATGCAAGTAATCATGGGATCTCAATCAGTTATTTTATGCACTAATCAAAAGATATCAACCGTTTAATTTTGCAAATAATGCTGGAATGTGTACAAGTTCAGATCTGGAATCTGTTTCTTTGCCTATGATGAATCGTTGGGCACAAATTTTTACAAGGAGGGTTCAGCGAACCATTGCTATGTACAAATCTGTTGTGCATGAGCTTTGGTTCGCTTACACCTTCCCTGTAGATATATAATCATGCCCACTCTAACTGAGGCTGACTCTGTTTTTCCTAACTTTGTTATCATGCACGTTCGTCATCGTTGCAACTCATTCACTCATAGTTTCTGGTTGATATGGATCAGATGTCTGGCAGCGATGTCGGCAGCGACGACAAGGAGGAGGACGTCAAGACTCGCCAGGTGTTGCGGAGGCTGCAGGTCGGCCAGTACATCTCCTACTTCGCCAAGGGTGTGTACAGGTGCCCCTTCTGCACCAGGAGACTCGGCGCCACGGACTTCAACTGCCTCGTCACGCATGCCGAGAACATAAGCAACACCTTCCCCAAGGTCGGCACGACGGTGAACGTCTACTCCTTCCGTGCCAAGCACAGGGCGCTCGGCATGCACCTCCGCAGCATGCAGCGGGTGGAGATCTCCGCCGGGCGCATGCCTCCGCTCAAGCCCAAGGCTCCCAAGGGGAGTTGCAGCAACAAGTGGAGGGAGAGCCAGATGGGGTAGGCGGAGTCCTGGACGTGTGCTGCTGCTGCCTCCCATTTTGTTGTTGGGATCCCTTTGTTGTTAGCTAGGGATCCCTTGTTGTTATGTTGTTAATATGATGATGCTGTCAAGAACCTCGAACCTGGTACTATGTTGGCTGCTGTGTATGCAGCTTATTATCTAGGGAGGGATCCCTATTATCTATCCCTATTCTACTATATTTTGTTGGTTTTTGTTTTCTCTATTTACTATGACTGTGAATTTATCGTACATTACCCTGGAGATTTGCTTCTAGATTTAACTACATACATATGGACCAGATGGGAGTACTAGATTTGCTGCCATATTAGGCAAACAACGAGGTCCAAAAGACACAAATAATTGAAGAAATACAGAAATGCAAGCTTCTCTAGATTTGATACTATTTTGGTGAAAAGGACAGAGAGAAAGAGGGGAAAAAGGTGCTCTTAATAATGCCAATTTGGGGCCGAAAGAGACAGAACCCAGCTCATGCTCACGTGCAACCAAACGCGGTCTCGTCCTGTCCCACGCGACACGGCCCCACACGACGCGGCCCCACACGTGACAGAACGGTCAACTAAACGGGAATCCTGCCGTCTGAGCTGCTTCTGCGGGTTTCAAACAAGGGCTTGGGGAAAACTGAGGAAAAACTAAGGAGCTGGGGAAAACTGAGTACAACTAAGGAGCCAGGGGCAGGAAAATAGAAATCCCTTAGGTATTTGTCTTATGTTCTCTAATAAACTGTGCATCTCTCTTCTTGCTAATTAATATTGTTCCTTTTTTCTTAGGATTACAAAAGATTTAAATGAGAAACTTTGAAACAAATTACGCCACCATTACCATTAAAACGAACGCTGCTCCTCAAGGCTGATCCTGAGGTGACACAAACCGTAGGCTTCCCCACCCCTTCCGCTCACCGTAGGCGTGTCGATTCAACATCACCCCGAAGGTGGTGGACTGGCTAGATTTGGGGTATGGGTTGTACAATGTTTGTCACGATATGGTACTCTCGACGGTGGTGCCCGTGAGGGTGTTTCACAAGAAGATTCGCTTGCTGACAACTACAGACTTCGTAGTGCTTGAAAGACCATCATGAAGCCCTGGATCTTGTGTCACCATCACTCGTACCACTGTCATTATGTAGTTTCGATGCGAGCCATGGAAGCCACTGGCCACTCACACCCCCACATGCCATCCATATTGCTTCTGGAGGCCCCTAATTTTGTGGCCATGTGTGATATCACATCCATTGTCAGTGATACATCAACTGGCTAGGTGTCTTGCTTTGTTATCTACAACTGTTATAAGGCTGATGTGCCTTGTGTGGTATGATAAGATGGTGATGTGTGATGCTTCAGGTGAACGGTCAATATCATTTCCGTTGCACTGCAAATGGCGATGCTCTATGGTAATGGTCTCCACCTTGGAGGCGTCAGATGGCAACAAACCACGTGTACACAAACTCTTTGGGACTTCAAGTGCAAAGTATTGTGGAACATGTAACTTTCCCCAAATGAGTGACTCCGGGTTATATTGAGCTCTAGGGGAAATATTAGAACCCTCTCCCTATCATGTTCTAGCAACATACAAAACAAATATAAATACCTCGTGTCCCAAACTCAACCGTGATAGTTGTAAAGAAACATGACATATTAATGACATGAAAATAATAGTAAATAAAGCTTTAAATGTGAATGCAGCAGTGCTAGAAAAGTGTCTTTATCGTGGGACTAATATGCAAACTATAAATGCAATAGAACTAAATATGTTTTATATGCAGAATAAATAATTGTGTAGAATATAAGTGCAAGAAAAGTAATTAAAAGGTGTTTCTTATGCGAAAAGATGGACCGGTGTTCTGGGGTTCACTTGAATACTCTCTCGTAAACATGGGAGCAAAATTATAGCTTTTCTAGACAAGATAATACCAATGCATCTTCTGTGTAGTGTTTGTTCTGTATTCTTATGTGCATCATGTTTTAACATAGGAATGATGCAACACACCTCTCTAATACTCTCTTAGTAAGAGAAAAATCCGCATACTAAGGATTGAGTGGATGCACAGAGTTTTGATTTAGGTACTTTTACATGATGTTGGATCTCTCATGCACTATCTCGAACAAACAAGACCATCTTTTCTATCACTAGAGCATGACATAGCACATCCTATCTCATCCTCCCTAGTGAGGTAAACAATGAGAAGGTAAAAAACATAGTACTTCGCAAATTTTCTATCACTATCCTACTACCAGTTTACTCCAACTAACACACATGAGTTCCGATACTACAGTTGTACATCAGAGAGGCATAAAAAAAACTATAACACACGCGTTTTCCCTCTCAAGCTCTAGAATACTAGTTCATCAGAACTCGTACACGTGAACGGGGTAATAATGTGCATCTACAAATACAACAACTACATACTTAAAATTGCATCTCATGTCTCATCGAATAATCGTAAGATCCTCCATAGGGTAATTACATAGATGACCATAATCATGTTAAGCAACTCATACTGTTCTAAAACATTCATAGCACATACAGAGAGATAGGTCAAGTGAGTGCCACAAACCCATATCTTGGGGTGGAATACTCACTCTTTCTCATGGAGACGATGCAGATGATGCAGGAGGAGTCGAAGGAGCAACCGTGGTGGCTCCGACGGCATCTCCCCCTCCAATCTTCTATGGAGGTGAAGTTAATTTTTGTCTCTATTTTCGTATTTCCTGTGATGGTAACCGATTTATCCGTTAGATATGTCCTTACCATAGGCATATTGTGGTGGTAACCCTGCCACAAATTAAGCATATTGTGCTACCCAGTTAGATATGTTCCTATCATAGGAGGCTACCTGCAATGAGTCGCTTCTTATGAGTATAATTGTAGAAGTTCATCCTGGAACAACCACTTGAGTAGATCACACTCTTGGCAGGCTGTGATAAAAATCCAGTAGATATACCACCCACCTCAAGGAGTTCTCGTGCAGCTCTCCACACCAAACTTCATTGACCATCATGTCTCACGGGTGGTAAAACCGTAGCTTATATGTTTTTTACCCGCCGGAGATGGTGTGTTCTGTAGTGTGCGACTTTTGAGTTAGAACACAGTATGTGTGTTTCGATGACTTTGGCACGCTTTGGTTTTGATGTGAAGCGTAAGGGCATGCTCCATGGTGGCTTGCTGCGGCGAAGTTGCAGCAGTTGTCACCGGTGAGATGGGTGACGTACGATGCACATTATAGGTTATTGGGCAGTTCATCCATATCAAGATGTGTTTGCTATTGTTGAAGGTGTTGTGCCATCTTGTGGTTCCTCTGTTTAGTTTATCCGTCTGGCGTACATATAAGTAGTCATTTTCGCTCCCCTGCAAAAAAAGTGTTATTTTTGCTATTTCCCTGTAATTAAGTAATCACAATACCCTTTTTGGTCTGTTTTTTTTTCTCACAAACAGAGCTGATTTTCTTGTAATTAATGAAATTACGTGAGCCACACTATTATGCACGTTCTCATATGCGGACCGCGTCGCCGTCAGCGTCGGTGTCCTCTCGCCCGACATGCATATCGACAAAGTATCTGCGTAATCTGCTAAAGCATCACAAAATGGTGGGCAGGGGAACATAGGCCCTCCTCTCCAAATGATGCTTAGCTACGCTTTCGGCCAAGAACGCCGCGCTTTGGCTTAGTTTAGTGCCGGTCAAATCGTGTATGATCCCCTAAACCCCTCCCCTCGATCTCCATCGTCTCTCCCGCTGGTGTGGCTTGGTTATTTTTATTCATTCTTGGGCTGCGAGTGGGTTCATGCATGGGATGAGGGGCATTTCCTCGTGCCCACTGTCTAGGGTTTCCACTAGCTGCCTAGCGTTTACAAAAAGTGCCTCTAGTTTGCTTGGAAACTTCCAAGTTGGGAAACGGGTAGGGCTATGGAGTAGGTTTTGATTTTTGTGGGACGATTCCAATACTAGAAAGGAACATCGTCGACGTGTTGAGAAGTTTTTTGCCTAAAATATTAGCTACGTTATTATCTACTACCAATAATTCATACTAGTTGTATCTATTTTTTGTTTATAAAAGTGAGTTCCAAGTCGTCGATTCTGAAGTTTGTTTTTTTTCCATCCAATGTAACTCGAATAGTTTCATAGTATCTACTACCTCTCTACCCATAAAAAGATATCGCAAGTTTGTCTAAATTTTGATTTATCTAAATATTTTTTTAGTGTAAAGATACATCTAAATTTAGACAATCTCTGAGAACCTTTTATAGACGGAGGAAGTACTTTGTAACGAGTAGTTTGGTAGATTAAAAAAACTACGATTGGTGTCAAGCGATTTGGAAATAACAATTTGCTATGATTAACTTTATATTATCAGCATTATCTTATTTTTTAGATAAAGGAAATATATTAATATCAAAAGATATCAATTACACTCAGTCTCTGCAACAACGCCCTATCCTAATGGAAGTACGGAAGCACACTACAAAAAAAGAGTAAAGAAAACTAAAAACTAAAAGTCCCGGCACAGTCTTCTAGACCTAGCAACAGCAATACAACCACCACCGTGACAACACCTGAAGTATAGACTCTCCAAAAGCGACGCCTCCAAGAAGGGAACAGTGCACCAGCGCCGTCGTCGCCCGACCAAAGGTCTTAGGTTTTCACCCTGAAGATAGTTCCCACTCTCAAAACAATTTCTCCAACAAGAATATTGTCAGGCACAACCAGTTAAACCAGACCTTAGGTTTTCACCCTGAGAGGTAAGACTCAACTTCCCCATTGCTGCCGCCCCCACATGCATACCACTGCTGCAGAGCCTGGAACGCCAAGCAGATCCCTCAGCATCACAGAGACTCGAACCTCCTTTAGCCAGTCCACCAATCCAGCCTTCATGATATTCCTTCTTCTGACTTCACCATGGACAAAAACTCACCTAATGTCAACACAGAATAGAGCTTCGCGTCGCTCCCTCCGAAACCAAACGGTCGGAATAAAAACATGGGTGCGCGCGACCGAATATCACCCGATCCAGCAAACTCCAGGCAAAAGATGCACTGTTCCATTCGCCGGCGAAGCTTTCCGGAACTCATCTCTCCAGCCAGATCAAAGCAAACCGATCTCCGGAAGATCTTCATCCTCGCATGCGAGAAACCCGAGGATCGCCACAAAAAACAAAGCAAGATCAGCAGCCCCCACGCCGCCAATCCCTCATGTCGGATCACCAAGGAAGAGGACAGCGGCGCGGATCATGCGTACCACCGCCGAACCGTTATCGGGGGGCGGAGGCCGCCACCGCTCCACCGAATCCTCCATGGATACCTATGGAGACCCTCAGGCCCCGGCCAAGTAGATGTGCCGCCCGGCTTCCTCCACCGGCGCTTCATCACCTCCCATGGAACGCCGCCGCGGAAACCCTCTTCTCCCCCTCATCGATTCGACGGAGGGGATGCCGCCACCACCGCCAGAGCCAGGCCGGGACCGGGGCCATGGCCGGGGCCGAGGCACGGGGGCCGAGGCTGAGGCCAGCGCCGGGGTCGGGGCCGCGGCCGGCAGCGGCTGAGGGGCAATTGGCGGCGAGCGGCTGTGGGGCGCGGGGGGAGGAGGAGCCTCCGCCGCCGCCCGGGAGGGGGGCGGGAGAGGAGGAGGTGTATGTTTATCAGCCTATCTTATAGCTTTTGAAATCGATAGTCTATCTAGCCAAACTCGAAGTCATTTTTTTCTCTCATTGTCGATGTCTCTTTTTAGCTTATTCATTTCACCAGCTATAAGATAGGGCCATTTCTATGAAAAATCTATTTCGACAAAAAAATAAGCTTTTTAAAGTTTGACACAAAATGAACTTGTCTAAAAAGTAATTAAAAAACCCTTTTCATGAAGCTGTGACCCAAGGAGTCATTCTTGAGGTGGGGTATCACGCAAAGAGGTTAGTTAGTGAACTGATTTAGAAACGGGGCTATTTGGTGCTGACTTATGGAGATTAGGTATTTTTTACCATCTTCGTCCGTTCATGTATCTCAACTATGGGCCTCTACATCTCAAAAAAAAAAGGAAAACTATGAGCATCTGGTATAGGAATAACCAATGGAAAATGTTGTGGCACATAATTGTGTGTACATTAATAATGGAGAGCGAAGAGTGAAGGAACGGGCAAGTCAGCTGCAGCAGGTGGGCAAGTGGCGCACCTTTATATGTAGCACCGGGTTGGCAACATCCCACCCATCCTCCTTCTCTCCCACGACACAACAGACTACACCAGCAACACCACACGGCCTCACCTCACGCGCAGAGCTAGCGACCGCCCATCAACCGACCAGCTCGCCGGAACAGCGGCAGTCGATCGCGAAGCAGCGCACGCCGATGTCGACCAGCTCCAATGAGTCCCCGGCCGTGTCCGGTCTCGACTACGACGACACAGCGCTCACCCTCGCCCTCCCGGGCTCCTCCCCCAACGACCGCAAGCCGGCCGTGGGATGGCCGCCGGTGCGGGCATACAGGCGCAACGCACTGCGCGAGGAGGGCGCGTGCAAGCTTGTGAAGGTGGCCGTGGACGGCGCGCCCTACCTGCGCAAGGTGGACCTCGCCGCTCACGGCGGGTACGAGGCGCTGCTCCACGCGCTTCATGGCATGTTCGTGCCCTGCCTCGCCGTCGTCCGCGGCGACGGTGAGCTGGGTTGTAGGCTCCTGGATGCGTCCACCGGCGCCGAGTACGTGCCCACCTACGAGGACAGGGACGGCGACTGGATGCTCGTCGGAGACGTCCCATGGAAGTAAGCAAAGCAAACTTTCCCTAGCTAGCTAGCTGCCTCTTCCTCTCTCACCAGCTATCGTCCTAGCTAGTTCTTCAAGATTTGAGGTCTCCATCAACAAATATGCTTATCTTGTTCAAATCATGCCAATGCAGAATGTTCATTGAGTCCTGCAAGCGGATCCGACTCATGAAGACCTCCGAGTCCGTCAGCTTAGGTAACAACCCAGGATCATGTCCTACAAGCTGCCACGACCTGCATTTGATAATTAAAGACGAAGAACATAAACAACTCATGACGATTACTAACACTATTTCCTGATTTGTTTGATGCAGCTCCAAGCCCATCTTCTCAATGATGACTCGTCCGAATTCGATTCAAATTAAACGTGTGCACTGGAAGAGGCTTGGCTGATCAGGTCCTCCATGTACCTATACCGTAGGATATATACATATTACCAGTGACGTGCTGTACAGGCCAAATGGAACTTCGTCCTCTCGATCTATCTCTGGTGCTCGATCAGCGCTGCCGTCGACCACGACGGCGGCGAGGATTGAGAGAGGGAGTGAGGCACCAGTCCTTGTCACGTGGAGTAGTTTTCTTCTTAGTTTCTTCCAGCTCAATCGGTTTCAGGTTCTCCGTTGCCACGGCCTTGTGTGCAAGGGACGTATACACGATATACATAATGTATTCATGTTGTTGCTGTCGTTGTTGGATTGCTGTGTCTTGCTGCATTGTAAGGTCACAAGAAATATACGAGTACAGTAACTGCCATATATTTCTTTTTCGGAAAGTCCATGCTTGCCATATATTTCTGGGGCAATTATTTCGTACCCTGCCAGCTGCATGCCTCCGTGTCATCTTTCATATCAACGTACGCTGCACTATTGCTATGTGATGTTCTTTTGGTCGGAAACTCTGCTCTTAATTCGGTAGACAGATGGTTGCTGTGGAAACCAGTCGTGGGAGGAATCTCTGTGCTTGGAAGATTGAGCGCCGGAGGAAATAGGGCAGAAACTATAAGGTCCACTTGCTCTCTTTGTTTTTAGTGTACAGCCATACGGTGCATTTTATTTAGAAAGCCAACAACTTACATTACTGATTAGAAATGTTATCATTAAGCTTGGTGAAGAACCATCCTAACTAACTACAGAATTAGAGACATAAGGCCATGTAGAATGAGAAGTGCTTAGAAAAAAAACTAAGCTTATTCTACGTAATGATGCTTATTTATACATGAGAGGTGATTAATTAGGCATCTATCTAGTACAGATAAACACCCGTGCGTAGACAAAAACTTGTTTATTTTTCTAATAACTTCTCTAAGCACCTTCCATTGTACACATGGGCGGAGCCAAATGAGTACATGGGTGTACAAATGTACACCCATTATTTTTGGCAAAAAGATGATATAGCTAGCTGTAATTTACAAATACAGCAACATGCTAAATATTTTCATGAGAAACTTGAGTTAAGTTGTCATTTTAATGGAATCTGTACACCCATTATCTAGATGCTGGATCTGCCAATGATTGTACATGCCCTAAAAATGCCTAGCCAGTTGGTACTCCACTTGGTTGGCTTCTCTTCTACAATGCTCAAAGGATATAGCATTGAACATATGCGCATTCATAAAGCATTCAACTAAAATGGTTACTGAATTAGCTTTGATCTCCTAATTGCACGCCTGGATTAGCTCCAAGTAATCAGCTCCAATAATATACACTGATGACACACACAACTGTTCTAAAAATTCTAGCCCTCCGTAGTTGCCGCATTGAGCACTATTCGAGGGAGAACAAGCATATCCAACAGTGGTTTCTTCCATGTGGAATGGCCTCTTCCAAGGAGAACATATCTAGTACTCCCAGGCATATAGGTGCTACTTGATTCCAGAGAAATCTGAACCGTTCACTTTAAATCAATGGAAAGGATCATGTTTCACCAAGAATCTTTGTCTGACCATGTCATATATGCATAATCGACCCTCTATTTCGTTGGGATTGTGGCACATGACCCTTTATTTTTAGACTGAGGGTCCGCTCAGGCTCAGATCGCACCAAATCATCAAATCGCCGGAGTGAGATGCAGCCGGAGCTCAACCCGTGGGCAATGGGGCTGACTACCGCGGAGCTAGACAAACCCTCCCGAACTGAGGCGAAGTGTCAGCCACTCACAGCTGTTCTTCGCACTGCCTTTTCGCCGGCAGTCGAGTTGAACTCGCCATGGCTCAACAACATGCGTGGCCACCCCCACTGGACAGGAAAACTGTGAGCATGTCGGCTTGCCAAGAAGCTAACTGTCTTCTTCCAGTTTCCTGATTTAGTAGCCTGCTAGTAATCCTATTAGTGAATTTTGGGACGGTTTGAACTGTGCGAGCAGTGCTACAGGCCTACAGCCATTGAAAGTTTTGGACTATGTGATAGAAATTCGGAGAGCAGCAGTGGCTAATGTGCATATATGTCATGGTGGGATGTTGGGTTCCATCATGTCCATTGAACCACGTCGGACGGCCAAGATCAATGGGGAAACTGGTACCACCCATACCATACGTAGCACTAGATACTCTCTCCTCTTCCAAGCATATCCAGCAATGGCTTCTTCAATGTGTATTCAAGGGACAAGCTTCTGTAGTTACCATGAACATTTCGAGAACAACCCCAACATTCTGTTGTCGTGAAAGGAAGCATTAGTGTTTAATTTGTAACACCCTCGGGAATGTTTCTTCCATGTGTATTCACGTCCAACAGAGTGCCGTTACCGCAGGATTTTCTTAAGCTTTCACCAAGGGAGAGAATTCCCACCTGAATATATTGCATCAAAGAGAGTTTATAGGTTACAATAATAGAGGTGTTATGCCACAGATCCAGTCCATTCTTGTGTTCGCTTGCTTGAAGCGGTGGGACCATAATGTGAAATCTGAGATAATGTTTCTAATTGTCATGGCATGTGTCTGATCTATACCTCTGAATACTTTAGCATTTCTTGCGTCCTAGATCTTCGAGAGTATGACTAGTGCAAAAGAATTCCATATTGAGCGAGGAAGGTTCTTAGGGAGTGGTGTGAATCAAATGTTGGTGAAGCAGTGTGCATTTGGGAGGGTAATTTGCTGGCTCCAAATCACGACTGCAGCTGGCAAAGTGAAGAAAAGGTTTGTTCGGTCCTCAGTCGGGGCTTGGCACGTTGGGCACTCCTCAGACGATATGATGTGTGTGTAGAAGATTATCTCTAGTGTAGATTATTTTTTGGTGTATTAGCCAACCTAACTTCTTGGGTTTCTTTGGCATCTTTGAGTTCCATATGTGTGTGGCCTCTGGATCTTCAAGTCGGGATTGTACATGCAAGTATGCACCATTGGTTGACAAGGGTGATCAGTTGAGCAACATTTTTGTGTCATGGCCATCCGAGAGGTGCACATCCTGCAAAAGATTAAAGAGAGAGGGAGGGAGGGGAGGGGAGAGAGAGAGAGAGAAGTTACTCTGATGTTGCATTGGTTAGTCTACATTGCTGCCACCAATCAGGTGGTCAGCACAGTGCTGGCGGTGGAAAGGAAAGAGCAGATATCGAGGGCACCTCAATCCACTTGGGATGTCCCGGGTGGAGGCTCACCATCTGCTATGCGCGACCTGCCTCCAGGAGAAAGCGAGCTCTCGCGACGGTCAGGGTACCGACCGAGAAGGACAAGTCCCGCGTCCCAACCACGGTCTGTCCCCATGACCAGGTGAGCTCTCGGGAGACCCAGGTGCCCGGGAGTCTTTCTCCTAGAGGCGGCTGGTTCAGCGCCCCATGTACTTCACCAGAACCGTCCTAAGGGATACCCAGGAATAATATCTCTATATCCAGAAGCTGCTCCTAGGAATTCTCCTGGCATCCCAAAAGTTGCAGCATTATTTCCAGGCCCATCGTGCCAAGGTGGTCACGCGATACTGCCTTGAGCGTACTCTTTGGAATCAAGAAGTTACAGGGCGTAATGCGGAGTGGGCAATTGAGTTGTCCAAGTTCGATCTGCACTTCACACACAGCGATGCCATCAAGAGTGCAGCATTGGTAGAATTCATGGCAGAATGGACTGACACACCCTTTGAAGGCAACCAGCCCCAGTCTAGCCTGCCCGAGGATAGCAACGCGAGCCGGTGGACGATGTACTTTGATGGAGCATACTCGTATGAGGGGACTGGAGCAAGTGTCCTAGTCGTGGCCCCCTCTAGGGAGCAACTCAAGTATGTTGTCCAGATGCGCTTCGACTGGGGGCTCTCTACCAACAACACGGTGGGAATACGAGGGTTTGTTGACCAGCCTTACGGCAGCCGTGGGCCTGGGTATAAAGAAAATGGTGGTCCACGGAGGCTCTCAACTCTTCGTGACCCAAATCAATAAAGGGTACGACTATCTTCAGATGGCGACATACAGGGAGGAAGTGCGCAATATGGGGCGATGTTTCAAGGGAATCGAGATGGAGCATATCCCGCGCACGTAAAACCTCACCGAGGATGAGCTCTCTAAAATTGATGTTAAGGGCGAGCCTATTCCTCTGAGAGATTTCGTTTAGTGCCTCATGGCACCCTCCATAAAGCCAACAACAGGAAAGACGGTTCCTCCCACGGGTTCCCCGGGATGCCTCTGATCGCTCGGAGAAATTCCGCTATCGAGGAACTCGCTGAAGGATCGGTCCCCTGCAAGCATCATGTTATGTATGTTGAGGGGAGCATCCCGCCGTGGTTGCTGAAGAGGTGGCTCGTCGGGCCAAGATGTTCTGCATAATCGATGGGACTCTCTACCGAGGTGGAGGCAATAGAGTTTATGCTCTAGAGATCTCTGGGGAAGAAGGGAGGGCATTATTGGCGGACATCCACTCAGGTGTGTGCTCTAGCCATGTCGCCTTGAGAGAAATGGCAGGGAAGGCCTTCCGGTAAGGATTCTACTAGCCGACAACTCTTGCAGATGCGGCGCAATTCGTTAAGACCTGCGAGGCTTGTTAGTTTTACGCCAAGAACATTCTCCAACCAGCTCAAGCAATGCAGTCCAATCCCTTTTCATGGCCCTTTGATGTCTGCGGGTTGGATATCATGGGAAAGCTCCTTGGGGCGGTGGGGGCTATCAATATCTTATGGTTGCTATTTACAAGTTCATGAAGTGGGTGGAGAGGGAGCCAGTGCAAGCAACAACCACACATGCAATGTTCAAGTTCATCAAGGGGATCATTTGCCACTTCGATGTGCCCAACAGCATTATCACCGATCTGGGCTCACAGTTCACCAGCGGAATCTTCTGGGCATACTGTTGTAGCATGGGCGCCAAAATATGATATGCCTCCGTGTCGCACCCCAGTAGCCACAGGAAGTTTGAGCAGGCAAACGCAGAGGTTCTCAAAGGATTGAAGACAAAGAACTTTGATAGGTTCAAAGGAAGTGGTAAAACCTGAATCGAGGAACTCCTGGCCGTGTTGTGGTCTTTGCACACCACACCTAGTCGCGCCAACTAGATAAACACCATTCTCCATGGTGTATGGACCTGAAGTTGTGCTGCCCTCAGAGCTCAAGTATGGATACCCTCAAGTGGCGCCTTCGTCAAGGAAGATCATTATCAGGAAAGGATTGACAACGTCCATTTTCTCGAGGAGGTTCATTGTCGGGTTGCCGTGTGGTTAGCTCTGTATCAACACGGGTTGCGGTGCTACCACAACAGGCGGGTGTGACCCAGGGAGCTCCAGGTGGTAGCCATTTCTTGCTCTGCATACAAGATGTGATAGGAAGCAACAAGTTGTCTCCCAAAATGGGAAGTCCCTTTTTGAGTAGCTCAAGTCCACATGTTGGGCGATGTCCGCCTAGAGACGTAGGATGAGAACATGGTACTGAATTCTTGGAATATCGAGCACCTTAAAAAGTACCACCTCCAAAAGTTTTACTCACGAAAATGGAGACATGTTTTCGCTGTTAAGGCAAGGTTCCCCGAGGAACTGCGTCTAAAATCTAACATATTCGGGATGGCCCCATGTGTAAAGCGCTTAAATGCGAAAAAGGCCGGAGACGCCTCTAAAATGATTGAATTTGAGTTGTGCGAGCCCTTGTGAAGTCGTCTGTATCTCTTGATTCACGCCCTAGAAGTAGAAAGCCAGATTGTTAGTCCCGGACACGAGCATGGGGTTGTAATGGGGCCAGCGAGCACTAGGCATGTGCAAAAAAAAAAGAGTTGCTCGCGTCCAGTCCTGCCATTCGTTTCTCATGCCTGGGGTCAGAGTAAGGTGCTGCAATGGCATAGCCTTACAGCCAACACCCTCGGTGTGATCGCAACCTTCTTCTGTGTCTTCCATGTCGGTTTGAAACGAGCACCCATAAGGGTAGACTCGCTACCTTCCTTGGCAGACCCTGCCCAAGAGCACTTGTAGGGAGGGTGCCTACGCTTTGGAACCCGTGCCCTCTCCCTCTACAAGTTGAGGGGTTCTCGGCAGGAAATGCAAGCATAGATTTTCATCTTAGCGTAGTGTGGGGGCGTTCAAAGGAAGTGTAGTTCTCGTAAACTTTCTCTGGCTAGGCCGAGACGTCTGCGTTTGGAGCTAACTATCTCGAGAACAATAGCCTTTTGGGGTGTTACGCTTCCACGAACGTGGGTTGAGGATGTGACACTCTCAGTCAAGAGCTCTCACGCGCACCATTGAAATAAAATCGTGGATGGGAAGAACTTGCAGTGTAGGGAATAGCCTCTGTAAAAAAGGAAAGAAAAAGAGGAGATTGTGAGAAAGGGCATAATTGATCATGATAATAAGTCCATATAAAATAGGGCTAACTTATTACATGACACGCCCCTGTGCTTCTATGTCTGAAAGTGCAGGCACCAAATGCCCAAGTAGCTACAGAGGAGAGGAGGGAGCAAAACAAAAGGCCAGCCCTAGAGGCGGTTGAGCTATTCTCCTTCAGGCCTCAACAACCAGGGTGGCCTACACCGCCGCTTCGCAGGTGTCGTACATCACGCGGCAGTGGCTGATGCTAAACACCTTAACAGGCAAGAAGTCACGCCCATCGAAAGTGAAGAAGAGGATGTCGCCGCGTTTCAGGTGGTAGTCATCGAAGAAGTACACCCAACCGTGGCCAAGGAACGGGTCGCCAGCCTCGTCGTGATAGATCCTCATGGCGAAGGCGTCCCTGCAGTAGTCATGGATCTTCACTAGCATGTGATGGAGACGGCGTCCCTAGAGCGCATGCACGAACATGGGCGGTGGCTATAGGCAGGTCCAGTTAGTACGTAGGTTGTTGATGAAGAATTCATAGCTCTCTAGGTATACGGGCATGCCACTACGGTGGAACATGCTCTCGTGGTCCTTGGCGGCCACAGCCGCACCTGCTCCTGCCTCCACCGCGCATGTTCTGACAGCGGGCACCTCTGGAGAAACACGCTTCTCGGCCTCACGCTCCCCTCGCCATGGTTCATGCTGCACCGAACTGGGGGGGCTTGATCCATGGCAGTCGAAGGAAGAAAAAGAAAAAGGAAGTACTGTGCTTCGGGGGTGATCGAGGCGGTCGCGCTAAGGCCATTTATAGGCATGGCACTGCGAACATGGGGTGGTTCCCCTTCGTGCCCTACCCACGATGGGATGACGGGAAAACGCCCCCCCCCCCAGCTCTATCGGTTCCGCTACCTGGTGGGAGACAGGGGTGCGGTTAAGTCAATAATGACTGCACCTGCGTGCCCGCTAGGTGACACGTTGAATAAAATTCCCGTCTAAGACTATGCTTCTGCATGTCTGACGCCTGCGCTTCTGTGTGCCCGCTAGGTGACACGTTGAATAAAATTTCCAACTAAGACAGGGCCCACTTGTTTGTTTAAGGGTGTAGCATGGCAACTCTCGTGCTTGGGCCTAGCGCCGGCCCGTAAGCTTAATCCACCCAGAGACCAAGGTCAATGAGGTTGTCGGACCACTCCTGGGAGCTTCTGTCGACATAGTGGGAATAGGGTTCCCCATGG
>NC_061508.1:281270662-281327597 GCF_022539505.1 Lolium rigidum
CGCTAAAATTGCCGAAACTCGCCCGTGAAAAACTGCTGAAATTTTTTCCAATATTGGGGATGATGATCCCATTGCTTTAGATTATAATGGTTTGGATTTTTATGATTGTCACATCTCTGAAGTTATAAAGTTCTTACAAAAACTTGCTAAGAGTCCCAATGCTAGTGCTATAAACTTGGCTTTCACAAAACATATTACAAATGCTCTCATAAAAGCTAGAGAAGAGAAACTAAAACTTGAAACTTCTATTCCTAGAAAGCTAGAGGATGGTTGGGAGCCCATCATTAAGATGAAGGTCAATAACTTTGATTGTAATGCTTTATGTGATCTTGGTGCAAGTATTTCCGTTATGCCTAAGAAAATCTATAATATGCTTGACTTGCCACCATTGAAGAATTGTTATTTGGATGTTAATCTTGTTGATAATGCTATAAAGAAACCTTTGGGGAGAGTTGATAATGTTCGCATTACCGTTAACAATAACCTTGTCCCCGTTGATTTTGTTGTCTTCGACATTGAATGCAATGCATCTTGTCCCATTATATTGGGAAGACCTTTTCTTCGAACTGTTGGAGCTATCATTGATATGAAGGAAGGTAATATTAAATATAAATTTCCTCTCAAGAAAGGTATGGAACACTTCCCTAGAAAGAGAATGAAGTTACCTTTTGATTCTATTATTAGAACAAGTTATGATGTTGATACTTCGTCTCTTGATAACACTTGATATACACTTTCGCGCCTAGCTGAAAGGCGTTAAAGAAAAGCGCTTATGGGAGACAACCCATGTTTTTACTACAGTATTTTTGTTTTATATTTGAGTCTTGGAAGTTGTTTACTACTGTAGCAACCTCTCCTTATCTTAGTTTTGTGCTTTGTTGTGCCAAGTAAAGTCTTTGATAGTAAGGTTCATACTAGATTTGGATTACTCCGCAGAAACAGATTTCTTTGCTGTCACGAATTTCGACCTGCCTCTCTGTAGGTAGCTCAGAAAAATATGCCAATTTACGTGCGTGGTCCTCAGATATGTACGCAACTTTCATTCAATTTGGGCATTTTCATTTGAGCAAGTCTGGTGCCTCAATAAAATCCATCTTTACGGACGGTTCTGTTTTAACAGATTCTGCCTTTTATTTCGCATTGCCTCTTTTGCTATGATGGATGAATTTCTTTGTTCCATTAATGTCCAGTATGTTTATGCAATGTCCAGAAGTGTTAAGAATGATTATGTCACCTGTGAACATGTTAATTTTTATTGTGCACTAACCCTCTAATGAGTTGTTTCGAGTTTGGTGTGGAGGAAGTTTTCAAGGATCAAGAGAGGGAAATGATGCAATATGATCAAGGAGAGTGAAAGCTCTAAGCTTGGGGATGCCCCGGTGGTTCACCCCTGCATATTCTAAGAATACTCAACCGTCTAAGCTTGGGGATGCCCAAGGCATCCCCTTCTTCATCGACAACATTATCAGGTTCCTCCCCTGAAACTATATTTTTATTCCATCACATCTTATGTGCTTTACTTGGAGCGTCGGTTTGTTTTTGTTTTTGTTTTGTTTGAATAAAATGGATCCTAGCATTCATTGTGTGGGAGAGAGACACGCTCCGCTGTTGCATATGGACAAATATGTCCTTAGGCTTTACTCATAGTATTCATGGCGAAGGTTGAATCTTCTTCGTTAAATTGTTATATGGTTGGAATCGGGAAATGCTACATGTAGTAATTCTAAAATGTCTTGAATAATTTGATACTTGGCAATTGTTGTGCTCATGTTTGAGCTCTTGCATCATATACTTTGCACCCATTAATGAAGAAACACCTAGAGCTTGCTAAATTTGGTTTGCATATTTGGTCTCTCTAAAGTCTAGATAATTTCTAGTATTGAGTTTTGAACAACAAGGAAGACGGTGTAGAGTCTTATAATGTTTACAATATGTCTTTTATGTGAGTTTTGCTGCACCGGTTCATCCTTGTGATTGTTTCAAATAACCTTGCTAGTCTAAACCTTGTATCGAGAGGGAATACTTCTCATGCATCCAAAATCCTTGAGCCAACCACTATGCCATTTGTGTCCACCATACCTACCTACTACATGGTATTTCTCCGCCATTCCAAAGTAAATTGCTTGAGTGATACCTTTAAAATTTCCATTCTTTACCTTTGCAATATATAGCTCATTGGACAAATAGCTTAAAAACTATTGTGGTATTGAATATGTCCTTATGCACTTTATCTCTTATTAAGTTGCTTGTTGTGCGATAACCATGTTTTCTGGGGACGCCATCAACTACTCTTTGTTGAATATCATGTGAGTTGCTATGCAGGTCCGTCTTGTCTGAAGTAAGGGAGATCTACCACTTTAATGGTTAGAGCATGCATATTGTTAGATAAGAACATTGGGCCGCTAACTAAATCCATGAATCATGGTGGAAGTTTCAGTTTTGGACATATATCCTCAATGTCATATGAGAACACTAATTTTTGCTACATGCTTATGCATTAAAGAAGAGTCCATTATCTGTTGTCTATGTTGTCCCGGTATGGATGTCTAAGTTGAGAATAATCAAAAGCGAGAAATCCAAAATGCGAGCTTTCTCCTTAGACCTTTGTACAGGCGGCATAGAGGTACCCCTTTGTGACACTTGGTTAAAACATGTGTATTGCGATGATCCCGGTAGTCCAAGCTAATTAGGACAAGGTGCGGGCACTATTAGTATACTATGCATGAGGCTTGCAACTTGTAAGATATAATTTACATGATACATATGCTTTATTACTACCGTTGACAAAATTGTTTCTTGTTTTCAAAATAAAAGCTCTAGCACAAATATAGTAATCAATGCTTCCCTCTGCGAAGGGCCTTTCTTTTACTTTTATGTTGAGTCAGTTCACCTATTTCTCTCCACCTCAAGAAGCAAACACTTGTGTGAACTGTGCATTGATTCCTACATACTTGCATATTGCACTTGTTATATTACTCTATATTGACAATTATCCATGAGATACACATGTTACAAGTTGAAAGCAACCGCTGAAACTTAATCTTCCTTTGTGTTGCTTCAATATCTTTACTTTAATTTATTGCTTTATGAGTTAACTCTTATGCAAGACTCATTGATGCTTGTCTTGAAGTGCTATTCATGAAAAGTCTTTGCTTTATTATTCAGTTGTTTACTCATGTCATTACCATTGTTTTGATCGCTGCATTCATTACATATGTTTACAATAGTATGATCAAGGTTATGATGGCATGTCACTCCGCAAATTATCTTTGTTATCGTTTACCTGCTCGGGACGAGCAGAACTAAGCTTGGGGATGCCGATACGTCTCCGACGTATCGATAATTTCTTATGTTCCATGCCACATTATTGATGATATCTACATGTTTTATACACATTATGTGTCGTATTTATGCATTTTCCGGCACTAACCTATTAACGAGATGCCGAAGAGCCGATTCGTTGTTTCGTTGTTTTTGGTTTCAGAAATCCTACAAAGGAAATATTCTCGGAATTGGACGAAATCAACGCCCGGGGCCTATTTTGCCACGAAGCTTCCGGAAGACCGAAGACGTAACGAAGTGGGGCGACGAGGCGGCGACACGCCAGCGGCGGCGCGGCTCTGGGCCCCGGCCGCGCGGCCCTGTTGTGTGGGCCCTCGCGTCGCCCCTTTACCTGCCCTTCCGCCTACAAATAGTCTTCGTCGTGAAACCCCCGGTACCGAGAGCCACGATACGGAAAACCTCACCGAGACGCCGCCGCCGCCAATCCCATCTCGGGGATTCGGAGATCGCCTCCGGCACCCTCGCCGGAGAGGGGAATCATCTCCCGGAGGACTCTTCACCGCCATGGTCGCCTCCGGAGTGATGAGTGAGTAGTTCACCCCTGGACTATGGGTCCATAGCAGTAGCTAGATGGTTGTCTTCTCCTCATGTGCTTCATTGTCGGATCTTGTGAGCTGCCTAACATGATCAAGATCATCTATCCGTAATTCTATATGTTGTGTTTGTCGGGATCCGATGGATAGAGAATACTATGTTATGTTGATTATCAATCTATTACCTATGTGTTGTTTATGATCTTGCATGCTCTCCGTTATTAGTAGAGGCTCGGCCAAGTTTTTGCTCTTAACTCCAAGAGGGAGTATTTATGCTCGATAGTGGGTTCATGCCTCCATTAAATCTGGGACAGATGACGGAAAGTTCTAAGGTTGTGGATGTGCTGTTGCCACTAGGGATAAAACATTGATGCTATGTCCGAGAATGTAGTTATTGATTACATTACGCACCATACTTAATGCAATTGTCTCGTTGTTTTGCAACTTAATACCGGAAGGGGTTCGGATGATAACCTCGAAGGTGGACTTTTAGGCATAGATGCATGTCTGGATAGCGGTCTATGCACTTTGTCGTAATGCCCAATTAAATCTCACAATATTCATCATATCATGTATGTGCATTGTTATGCCCTCTCTATTTGTCAATTGCCCGACTGTAATTTGTTCACCCAACATGCTATTTATCTTATGGGAGAGACACCTCTAGTGAACTGTGGACCCCGGTCCATTCTTTTACATCGAATACAATCTGCAATACGTGTTTTACTGTTCTTTGCAAACAATCATCCTCCACACTATACATCTAATCCTTTGTTACAGCAAGCCGGTGAGATTGACAACCTCACTGTTTCGTTGGGGCAAAGTACTTTGGTTGTGTTGTGCAGGTTCCACGTTGGCGCCGGAATCCCTGGTGTTGCGCCGCACTACATCCCGCCGCCATCAACCTTCAACGTGCTTCTTGGCTCCTACTGGTTCGATTAAACCTTGGTTTCTTACTGAGGGAAACTTGCTACTGTGCGCATCACACCTTCCTCTTGGGGTTCCCAACGGACGTGTCAACTACACGCATCACTCTTATTGCAGGAATCACATGCTGGAGGTTTGATGGGTCACTTTGGGCGTGAGAACACGCTACTCATGCTAGCTGACCATTTTTATTGGCCAAAGATGAGGCGGGATGTGGACAGGTATGTGAAGAGGTGCATTACTTGCAACAAGTCCAAGTCCAGGCTGAAGCCTCATGGTTTCTATACTCCTTTACCGGCACCTACTACACCTTGGGAGGATATTAGTATGAATTTTGTGTTTGGTTTACCGCGTACTAAAAGAGGCCATGATTCTATATTTGTGGTAGTGGACAGATTTTCTAAAATGTCCCACTTTATTGCCTGCCACAAGAGCGACGATGCGTCGCATATTGCTAACCTGTTTTTCAGGGAGATTGTACGACTACATGGAGTCCCGAAGACTATTGTTTCTGATCGTGATGTGAAGTTCATGAGCTACTTCTGGAAGACACTTTGGGGAAAGTCGGGGACAAAGCTACTTTTCAGTACTACTTGTCATCCCCAAACCGATGGTCAAGCCGAGGTGGTGAATCGAACCTTGTCACAACTGTTGAGATCCATGATCAAGAAGAACCTGAAGGAGTGGGAAGAGTGTTTGCCGCATGTGGAGTTTGCTTATAACAGGGCAGTACATTCTACCACGGAGCTGTGTCCCTTTGAGGTGGTGTATGGTTTCAAACCCATTACACCACTTCACTTGTTGCCTTTGCCTATACATGAGAGAGTCAATATGGAGGCATCAAAGAGGGCAGATTTTGTACGGAAGATACATGTGAAGACTAAAGAGTTGATAGAGAAGAAAGGCAAGAGCAATGCTGCAAGGATGAACAAGAAGCGCAAAGAGATGTTGTTCAAGCCTGGTGATATGGTCTGGGTATATTTTCGCAAGGATAGGTTCCCGAAGCTGCGGAAGTCCAAGTTACTTCCTCGTGGTGCTGGTCCTTACAAAGTGCTTGCCAAGATCAACGATAATGCATACTCGATAGATCTTCCACTTGATGAGTTTGGTGTCAGTAATTCTTTCAATGTTGCTGATTTGACACCATATGACGGAGAAGACCTTGGAGCGTCGAGGTCGACACCTTTTGAAGGGGGCGGAGATGATGAGGACATCCATACCACACTACTACCTCCGTCATTACCAAATGAAGATGAAGCTGCTGTGAAGCTCAAGTCCAATGAAGTTCGGATTGGACCAATTACAAGGGCTCGTGCGAAGCTACTTAAACAACAGGTGAACTTGTTCCTAAACGATACTTTGATTGATGAGAACTTTATACTGCCTAAGTCTTGTTACTTATGTATCATCAGGTATGAAGAGGAGACGAGCATCGCACGAGGAGGAGAGGAGCAGCTGGACGTGAAGATGGACGTGCAGCTAGGCATGAAGATGGACATGAAGATATTCCATGGACGCGCGAGGGAGGAGCGGGAGGCATGCGCGAGAGGAGAAGCCAAAGTCCAGGCCGGCCCAGCACCCGGTCAGACCGGCCGCCACGCCGGCGCGCCCGGTCCCTGGCCCGGTCCAACCGGGCGGCACGCCGGGTCAGCCCCGGCGCCAACCGGAAAACCTGCTGATGCCAACCGGACGGGCTACTGCACAACAATTCCAGCCCCCGGTTGCCACCCGGTCCCTGGCCCGGTTTGAACCGGCCAGCCCGGTCCCTGGCCCGGTCGACCGGCCCCCAGACCGGCCGTGTCCGAGTCTATCTCGACCAAATCTATTCTGGGTCGGTTATTTTCGTACTTTTTCGACATGAGGTCGTCCCGGACGCCTATATAAGTGCCCAGGACGCCCCCAAAGTTGCTTTAGACCACGTTTAAAATAAACCCTAGTTCTTAGTTGTTTGCTTTGCAAAACTATTGAATCCCTACACCATATTGCTTGATTTGGTGTAGACCTGAAAGTCTTGTGTGATCTGTTGTTCCATTGGGAATTAGTAGATTGCAACTTACCGCTTCCTGGTCGGCGGCTACGTGCGCAAGTGTGTGGAGTTGCGAATATCTTGCAGGGTTGAGAGCTTTTGCATTGGCAACAGGGACCAATCGAGGGATCTCGTTGCGTCATACAAGTTATCATCCACTTCATCATCTGTGATTCTCCGCTGTGTTCATCTCGTGATCATCATCGCCACCGTTGCTTACTGAGAAGATCGGGCCACCCCTTATCAAGCAAGCTCTTCGGCTTCGACTTCACCATCGAGTACCGCCAAGGCCGTCTCAACACGGTCGTCGACGCCTTGTCCCGCCAAGGATGGCTTAGATGTGATGAAATCTGCTATGCACAATATTAGAGAGAGTGTTGCATATTGGACTGCCACACCAAAGAGAGTTGAGAAATTTGAAGAGATGGCTAAGTATAAGAAGGTAAAAATCACAAAGAAGTTGAGATTAGATTGTAAGACTAGGTGGAATTCAGTTTTCGTCATGCTTGACATAGCTTTGCCTTATAGAGTTGTGTTTGAAAGAGCCAGAGTAGTAGACAAGCAATATGAATCTCTGCCTACATCCGATGAGTGGGACTTTACTGCCATGGTTGTACCTAGGCTTAGTTTGTTCTATGAGATAACTACATTATTCTCAGGCACAGATTATGTCACTGCCAATGTTTTCTTTCCTAAGATCTGTGATATCAAGATGAGAATTAGGCAGTGGGCAACCTCTAATGAATCTATGTATCCAAGAGATGTCCAATAACATGATAGACAAATTTGATAAATATTGGACAGATATCCAAGGGCTAATGGGCATAGCTACACTCCTTAATCCTAGATATAAGAAGCATATGCTGGTAGCATGTTTTGCAATGCTCCATGGCGTTACCTCAACCTCTTAATTCATTGAAAAGGTAGATTCGGTTGTTGCTGATCTCCATCGATTAATTGAGGAGTATGAGCTGGATGGAGATGAATATCAACAAGAAGAATGCTCCTTGTCTGAAAACTGTTGCTAGATATTTGTTGTAAACACCTAAATTATTTGTTTTTTTTGTTAATTATTGTTGTAAATATGTTGCTGATTTGTTGTTATTAGTTTATTGTAAATACTTAATTTTTCTTAATTTTATAATAATTATTGATGAAAATACTTTACTGATTTGTCCTAAATGCCTTTTTTGTAAATTTGCTGATAATTATTTGTTGTAAATGCTAATAAATATTAGTTGTAAATACTTTACTAATTTATTGTGAATAAATAAAAAAAATTGTTAAATTTGCTGATAATTATTGTTGTAAACTTTACTAATTTATTATAAATAGATTTTTGGTAGGGAAATTATTACTGACAATTATTAGTGCTAAAAGTGTTATATTTTGTTAAAATTATTTTTAACTATTGTTGTAAACACCTCTACAGGATTACTTTTGTAGTAAATACATCAGCTAGATTACTTTTATTGTACAAACACCAAAGAACAACACACGTAAGTAACCTATGAAAAGCTGTCACGTGTTAGGGAGAGAAAATGTGAAAGCAAAATCAGCATTAATGAGACGTGATGTAGGTCAACAACTAGCTACTAGCTAGTCTAGCGGGTTTGACCTGGGGAAGGAATCCCGTGCAGCGCATGGCGCAGGACAGAGGCATGCGGGGCCCACGACCGATTTTCATCTTAAAATCGGCCGACCGACGCCAAGCACGGTCCAAAGGAGTACGGAGTTGCAAGTTTGCAATAGTTACATACATGGCGCGTCATAAATTTTGGGCGTACATGGTTGTTGCACCTACACTTCTATACATGGCGCGCTCGCCGGATAGCTGCATAAAATATGTTTGGGTTGGAAAAATGTTCTGGGTCTCAAATTTAAACCAATTCGATATTAATCTTTTTTTTTCAAGTTTGAAGTTCTTGAGATTTGACTGTTCTTGAATTTGCACATTTTCATCTTATCATTTTTTATTTGAAAATATTCCTTTAATATTTTCAAATTTTAACATTTTTCAAATTTGAACATGTTTTTGGGTTTGAATATTTTTCAGATTTGAACAATTTTTAGATTTGATTTTTTCTCGAACAAAATTTAAAATTAACAAATTCTAATTCTAAACAAATTACAAAATCTAAAAAAAATTCAAAATCTGAATGAATAATAAAAAGATGATAAAAATTCATAATAAGAACAAAATTTGTTCATATTTTAAAATTTATAATTTGTTCAAAATTTCCTTTTTGTTCAAATTTTGAATTTTTTAGAATTTTGAATTTTTTCAGAATACGAAACACAAAAAGGCATGAAGCAAAAAACCGAAGGACCGAGTCGTTCAAAAAAAGTTCATGGTTCCATAGAATTTTACAAGACCCAAAAAGTTATTTCAGGAAAAGTGTTCACTCGGTTCCAAAAAATGTTCGCTCAATTTAAAAAAAGTGTTCACTCGGTTATAAAAAGTTTATCACTTCGAAAAAATGTTCACTCGATTGAAAAAAACGTTCTCTCGATTCCAAGAAAAAGTTTGCTTGATTTAAAAAAAAATCACTTGGTTTCAAAAAAATGTTCACTCAATTTCTAAAACATGTTCATCACTTCGATAAAATGTTCACTCGATTTTAAAAAATATTCATTTGATAAAAAAATGTTCATCGCTTTGAAAAAATGTTCACTCGATTTAAAAAGAAGTTGTTCACTCGTTTTCAAGAAAATGCTCGCTTGATTTAAAAACAAAAATTCACTCGTTTTCAAAAAACATGTTCACTCGATTTCTAAAAAATGTTCATCGCTTCGATAAAATGTTCACTCGATTTAAAAAAAATTCATTTGATTAAAAAAAATGTTCATCACTTTGAAAAAATGTTCACCCAGTTTCCAAAAAAGTTCACCACTTCGAAAAAAGTGTTCACTGGATTTAAAAAATGTTCACTCGATTTCAAAAAAATGTTCATCGATTTGATAAAATGTTCCCTTGACTTCAAAAGATGTTTTTGTTTTGAAAGCTTCTTCAAAAGATGTTCACTTGATTTAAAAAAGATATCGCCCTTCAAAAAATGTTCATTGGATTTCAAAAAATGATCACTTGATTTCAAAATAGTGGTCATCGCTTCGAGTATATTGACCAATGTCAAAGTATATTCACATGGTTTAAAAATTTATGTCCGGTGTCTTTCGAAAAAATGTTCTCCAGATTAAAAAATGTTCATTAGTTTGAAAAAAAATATTTTAATAAATTTTCAGTTAGTGTCACGTCTACTTAATTTTCGAGCTAATTAATAGTGCATTTTTCAAAAGACTAGTACAAATGCCCGTGCGTTGCCACCGGTTCTCAAATTTCATTTCGCAATGCACATATATAGTTTACAACTCACTACAAAAATTTAAAACAAATCAAGGATATTATAATGTACCATAGCATGATAATACCGAGCGCAATAACAAGACAATATTGTTGTGCATCTGCGTGGTTCCAATTTCTATGTCTTCTTGTTACTCTTCAACTGTAAGTCCCACGCCTATATTCTGGGTCATCATAACTGTCAACTCAATAATCTCTCCTTTTGAATGTATTATTGTCTCACAAAACGTCAATGCTGCAAACATAGGTATAACATAGGTATAACTGAAGGAATGCTTCTTTTCTGATTAGTCCAAAGAACACTTTGATATTCATAAACATCTAAAGAAAACCCTAGATCGCAGCCTTCTGTGTCAAACATATAAAACATGGTTAGCAAATCTTCAATAATGGCTGGGTTAAAACTTCATCGGCGGGCCGGTATACAAGCCCGTGTGGCGTTCAAACAATAACAAAAAAGAGTAGTATTTCCATTTTGATTGAGAGCTATACATAACTTTATAACTTTATTCGAGCGCAACCTCCAAGCCTATTTACAATCACAAACCTGTGGTCACCAGGCAAAGAGAGGGTGTGATTTGATCATATGTTCTCCAATCTAAATAGCTCAGTCTCGTTCATCTGGACTATAGATGTCTTTCACCTCATGGCCCAAACCGCAATTGGATCTTCTGGTGCATGCATCCATCTCACATGAGATATGGAAAATCACACATGTATGAATAAAAACAATTATCAAGAATTAACTAACACAATTTACACTTATATAATATTTTGTACTGCTAACCTTGTAGTATGTTATGCTAGCTATCTCTTGTTAATGTACTATCAAAATACAGAAATATATATATGTTGTAGTTTCCTTTTGTTAAGTTTTTATATGAAGTTGCAACATGGAGTGTCATCAGAAATCGTTGGATCTCAGCTAATAACAAACCAATTTAAGAATTTCATCGTGGGCAAAATTAAAAAGATGGCGGTAATCAACAAAGTGAGATCATGTAGGCACTTGCTCCCAAACTTCCCGGCTTCAGCATCCCCGTACATCTGAAATGTATGCGGCCGGTGGTCATTGGGACGTACACGAAGGAATATATGGTCATCATGCAAGCAGTCGAGCTATCGCGGCCAAGGTTTTCAGAGCAGGATTTTATTGGTTGACAGCAATCGAGGATGCGAAGGAGATAGTGCGAACTTGCGACGCGTGCTAGAGATTTGCCGCAAAACCTCATTCTCCGGCAGCAGAGTTGATGCCAATACCATTTTCTTGGCCCTTTGCTCAGTGGGGTCTCGATATGGTGGGAAAATTACATAAAGCTTCGCCAGGAGGATACGAGTATATGCTCGTCGCTGTCGACAAATTCACGAAGTGGATAGAAGCAAAGCCGATAAATTCACCAGATGGAGCATCTGCGATCAAGTTCGTGAAAAGCATTGTCTTTCGGTTTGGAGTACCTCATAGCATCGTCACGGACAATGGCAGTAATTTCACATCCAAGGAATTCAAGGCATACTGTGCGGAGGTGGGCATCAAATTGCACTTCGCGTCAGTTGCGCACCCGCAGACCAACGGTCAAGTCGAGAAAGCCAATGGTATCATCTGCAACGTTATTAAGAAGCGCTTGTTAGGCCCATTGGAAAAGCTCGACATACTTGGCCAGAGGAGTTACCAAGTGTGTTGTGGAGTATCCGAACAACACCAAATACAGCGACACAGGAGACTCCGTTTTTTCTGGTCCATGGACCTGAGGCAGTACTGCCTATAGAAATAGAGCATGATTCTCCAAGAGTCACGGAATACGATGAAGAAGCTTCCAGAAAAGCATTGGAAGACAATGTCGATGCACTTGATGAAGCTCGAGACGAAGTATTGTCACGGGTCACTAAGTACCAGCAAGACTTGAAAAACTACCACAGTCGATGTTTGCGGCCAAGATCCTTTCAGGTTGGAGACTTAGTTCTACGACTCAATCAAAAAAGCCATGAAAAACTCGAGTCGCCGTGGCTTGGCCCTTACATCGTCACAGAAGTAATCGAAGGAGGAGCGTACAGGAAAAGGACAAGAAGACAGGGGTTCCCGAGCAAAATCCCTGGAACGTGGCGCAGCTAAGGCGTTTTTACGCTTGACGTCGAAATATAGTCCTCCTTGTAAAAATACAATGTACTGAAACGCCCGCGAGTTTTCAGACGCACTCTTTTCCTCTTTCAGGGCACCGAGTGGGGCTGAAAAAGGTTTTTGATGAGGCGGGCTCGCGGTGCTGCAATATAATAAAGATAGTGGAGATATACATCTTTTTCTTCGACAGACTCGGGGGCTTGCGCCCAGAAGTTACAATATATATATACATTACTGACGAATACAACTTACAAACAATATTTCGAGAAACTTTTGATCAAATACAAGTTTTTGCTCAAATGCTCGGGGGCTACTTTGGAAAAAAGAAAAATTCGAGTATGACAACATAGAAATGGCGAGAGCCTATGACCAAATGCAAACATTTGTTCATAGCCTCGGGGGCTACTCCCATCGAGAGCGCTGGTCACGCACCCGATAGATATGAAAAGTTCGAGAAAGAATGACAATATAGCGACATGAGGCATTAATGTGTTGAGCCTACAACCAAGCACTAGTCCTTGACTGTAGCCTCGGGGGCTACTCCCATCGAGAATGCTATTCGCGTGCCCGATGAAATTATAAATAAAAAGGGAGAGAAGAAAGAAGAAGTGAGCATATTTCGAGTTATACAAATAACTCTGCATATACTCCCATCGGGAAGGCAAGATAAGTCATCCGTTGACTCAATAGAATATGCTATTCCAACAGCCGAAAAAGCACTCGACAATATATTCTCAGAGCGCCAAAAGTTGCGAATAATCTTTGAATGCCGCAAAACTTTGCAAAGGTAAGACCCCAGATCCGTTCTGAGCGGCGTGGCACCGTCTCTGACGTCGGTTTGCTACTTTTTTCCGTATCAACAGATACGAAGAAAAATCCTAACGGACGCGTTAGGTACACGATAAAATATGACTGGGACTCGACAGAATGGTAAGACCTTAAGCGGCACTGTCGAAGTTTACACCGAGTATCCCGAGATCATGTCCGGGGACGTGATCTTGAAGTAGGTTTTGCGGATTACCACTAGAGCGAGTTAACTAGTACACTGATCCAGTCGGATGAACTAGCCCCAACTACCATCATCCCTGTACAATATATAATTGCATATTCAAAGATATGTGATAAATTCGACAGAGTTATTGAATGATTAAAAGTTAGAGATTTTCCCTGATTCTTCGATTCAAGTAAACTCTCGGGGGCTACTGACATAGGCATCCCCAATGGGCCTGCCGAAGATGGTACCCGGAGTTTACCGAAGGCCCATGACTCGAAGAGTAAGAAGATTCGGAAGTCCAAGTTATTATTAAGGAAAGCTAGAGTTGTATTAGAAAGTACTACTTGTAATCTTGCGGGACGGGTTGGAAACCCTCCCGGACTCTGTAACTTGTGTATTGCGAATCCTTCGGCTCCGCCTCCTATATAAGGGGGAGTCGAGGGACAAAGAGAGGATCGATTCATTATTTCACACAACCCTATTTTTCACATTGTCGAGTACTTTTCGGCTGAAACCTTCGAGATCTACTTGCCCTCTACTTCCGACTAAAACCCTAGTCTACAATCTGTAGGCATTGATAAGTTAATCCCATGTCAATTAGCATGCCACTACGTCCATCCTTACCAGTTGAAAGTTTAAACCGCCGCCATCATGTCGTTGTCCAATTGCCGAAACGACATACCAAATGCTTTTGAAATCTACAGGTACAATACATCTAATCTATTATGAGAGCTGGGAAGTATATGAAGCTAACTAAGGGACAAAATAAATGATCCGACACTACTATTCGCTCCATCATTCAACATTGACACGTGTTAGCAGCTTGGCATTTGTCTTGGCGTAGAAAGGAATTAATCTACATATAATCAATCTTATATATATTAACCACACGAATGTATCCAGTACTCGAATGCAAGAGACTTGTTCTTATTAGTGAACTAACGCCGAGTAGAAAAAATGAAACCATCTTCTCAACCACATATCAGTATACCAATGTCTGAAGATCCACCTGCCACTCTGCATATATGCACCAACTACCACATGAAAAAACTTTCGGACCTGAGCAACAAGTCAAGCCATCAGAAATCGAAGTGAACTACACACACAACTTACAAGGAGTCGAAGGGAGAGAAAGAACAGACCACCCGCGCACCTTCAGATCCAATGCGGGAATAGAGAAAGAGGAAACCTACAGACATTGAGGCATCCTTCACCACAGTCCAATACGAAGCATCTCTAGTGAGCTCGGAAGAGGGGCCGCTCCATGGCCGCATCCATCTTCTCCCATTCTTGAGGGTGCTCTTTATATGACTGCTTCCTTATCACAATTAGAGGAAATGTTTTAAATACCATACCATAGCGTGATGCCCGGGGAGATTTGATGCTTAATGTTTTAATTACCATACCATAGCGTGAGGCATGTACCAATCTGGTGCCTGGGGCCGATTAGATGTGAAATCCCTCAAATTATGGAGTTTCTTTGATCGCTAATTGTCTCCTGGCAAACTGCCTTATATGATCATTATAAAAAGGAAAGAAAACAGGTGTGACCGTCAGGTCTCACTTTAGGAAACAAAATTGATGAGCTTTGCAATCTGCCTTATGCGATCGTTAGTATGTATGGGATTGTCAGGTTTTTTTTATTCTGGTTTCCTTTTATTCGGTGCATCATAGGTTTGGCGGCCCATTTTGTGCGAGTCATGAGACACGGCCCAGATACTCGGACGAAAGTCTGCGAAGGCCAGGTGGGTGACGGCGAACGACCAAAAGGACGACGAAAGTAAGGGGAGAAGGGGGAACACGTTCCTTCTTTTTAAGTAGTAGAGACAAGAAACAGTCCAACAAATAGTAGAAGATATGTTTTCAGCAATGAGGAAAGAAACATTACGCAACCTGAGCGCTTCAGTTGTACCAAATAGTTCGTGACGTGTGCAACCGAGAACGAGGAACAATCAGGCAAACGCTGCACCTGAATATTTTTAAATATTAAAGAAGGGGAAAAAAGAGAAAGCATACCTGCTATTTGGTCGCTTCCGGTGCGGCCCATGAAAAGATGCCTTCAGGCGGAGCATCGCTCGCTCCCGCTAAGAGCGGGATATAGGCGCTCCCGTCCGACGACAATCTAGAAAGAGCAGTTGTGAGAAAGAGTGGCTGTTGGGCTGTCCGTCCTCGTGGGCCTGGGCTGGGTCGTTGAGATGACTGGGCGTGACTCGCTGCATAACCTCTCGCGGCCGACCGAGCACGAGCGACGAGTCAGGACTCTGTAGACAATGGTGGGGCGGCGTGGCCTCCAGCAGAGATCGACGGCGAACGGCGAACGGCGGCCGCTGGAGGGACTCGAGAGGTCAGCGGGAGGCCTCAAGCACGGGGCCTGGCATTTCTTCAGCGGCCAGGTTCACTGAATCAATCGATGCTGAAGCCCGGGTTCACCCCTTTTCCGAAAAAAAAATCTCAAGCATAGAACCTTATCGGCAAATCACGTCTATAACCTCTTCTAGTATCTGCGATCGTAGAATGCACTTGGCAACTCGATCTACTACATACTCCCAAACATCTTGGATCGTCACACCCATGTCTGGAAACTATGCCTAGGGGCAGTTTCAGTAGCAGGAATACCCCTATAGTTTTCAGAGGAAAACCACTAGTGTTGCATTGCATACCCCCAGTCCCCAGCAAAGCCACCTGATTACTTACTCATCAGCAATTAGATTACTCCGCAGGAGTACTCCGCAGCGCAATGACCAATCGTCCGGAAAGAGGCAATGGCATACTCTTTTCCACCATAAAGTTATTCATCATACGGAGTACTATTCGATTTTATTATCAATCGGCCAATCAAAGAGAATTGACCCTTATCCGCTATTAATTCCACGCAACCAATCCTAGTTTGTCCACATTAACTTAGGCAACCAAACTCGAACCACCAATAACAACACGACTCAATCTCGAAGTCACCTAGCTGTACGTCCCAAATCCCACTTGTGCAGGTCAACAGAGATATACTACTTGCTTTACAAGTGTTTCACACAAAATACTATAATACCGCTGAAAATTGCGAAAGAAGCCACAAATACAAAAAGTTGGTGAGCAAGAAAAAATATTCCTTATCTACTGATCCATTCATGGAGTACCAAAAAAGTTGATCATGTCCTCTGCATTCTTGCACACGCAAATGGAAAGAGTGCGAACTTCTTTTCACAGAAACTGCATCTTAACAAGCAACAGATCATGGAATATTGCTAGAAACACACAGGTGACATGACATCTACAAATAAACTAAATTTGTAAGTTCTATCATTGAAATTGCTTTTCAGATTTGATGGGTCAACCCGATACTAAAACAAATTGAACCTATTCACCCGTCAGTGCTCACGTCAAGCTGCCTAGCTACTCCAACTAAGCTAGTCATAGCAACTTTTAAAGCATTTAGCAACACTGGACAGCTCAAGGGCCAGATCTGAAGTTTCAACACGCTTTGGCAACAACCAGGAGAAAGAACTCGAGATACCTCGAATTTACAATAAATCAATATAATCTGTATGAACTTAAAGTTTCCCTACAACAAACTGCTTTCAAGGGCTCCTATTATATATAGACACAGCCCTACATAGGAGTGTGAGAAGCATTCACTTCCCATCACACAACAGTCGCTACAATCTCAGTAATTACAAGTTTACAACACCCATTCCTGTAGCTCAAGATCTTCACAAAGAAAAGAAAAGAAAGGAAAACTGTAACGACAAAGCATGCACAAGATGCCTTCTTTGTCTTTTGTACTGTGCTTCATCACTTCCTTAATTGTCCTCCTCTTATAATCTCCACCCTTCTCACACATTTTCTTTCTAAATAACTTTGGTATCCCATTGTCACGGCCTATTGGGATTATAAATCTATAATCCATGTATATGTGTGCTTTCCAGTAGAAAACAAGAGTAGTCGTTCGCGGCTTTACCAAATTGTTCCCTGCCGAAAATCACCATGATAGAGCCAACGTTTCCTGGCACTTGGTTCCCTTGGGCTTCCACGTGGTCCGGGCCTTCACTATGATAGGTCCTGATTCCAGTCTCAGCAGATGCTCACAGTGCAAAGTTGTTTCTCCGGACTCGTTGGTGCAATCTGTGTACACGGTAGTGTGCGACTCCAGGACATTGTCTCGGCCACACTCCCTTTTGTAATCCAGGACCATGCCCGCCAGTTCATGATTCTCCAGAATGGACATTGGCGCACTCTAAGAGGAAAAAAGAAATTGGGTTAACATTCAAGTTCTGCACATGTAGCAATATTTTCTTACAATGTACTGACAAAATGTCAATTCTCCTTATTTATTTTTGGCTATTTTTTGATTCACTGCCTGGGGTTGCAGGCCATTTAACAATTAATTACTCTGTTTTTTCTGAAATTTGCATTCACATGACACATGGCATATTATCAATCAGACACTTAACCATTATGTTTATGCACTAGTTCTTTGATCTAAAAAAAAAAGAACGAATGATATACAGACAAGTAGCATAGAAGAATTCAAGTCAGGATCTTTTAGGAAAGTGACACAAGTGAGCAACATGGTTAGGTAACTAGGTGACCAACCTAACATAGTTAAATTTGCCAGAAAATACATTTCTTGTCCAAGTTGTGCAAGACAGACAACTTGCAACTTATACTTTGAAAGGCAGGAGTGTTGACTAATATTATTTGCTTACATCAGGAATTTGTAGGTGTACAAGCTTTTAGTAGCGTAGGCACGCTAGATTTTGGGATATTTGGCCAGGTGTTATCTCATATTTTGGTACAGTAAAGTCTAACCATGGTTAAAAGGCATGACTTTGAGCCCCTTAAGTGCCTAGAGTTCTAGTGCTTTTTAACTTCTTGAAACAGTTGGCTCCTAAAGTCTAGTGCCTTTTAACTTCTAGAAACAGTTTGCTACTAAAGCTTCTGGAAGTAAAAAATTTGAGTCTCAGCGATCAATAAAGATGCACAAAAAAGGGAACTTTGTCTTTTACCTCAAGTATCCAGCCAATATATTTAACATTATTGACATGCTGATTGATATCAAGGTCAGCCCACCGAGGCTGCATTACATATGACAAAAAAGAAGCAAACAATGTAAGACAGCTAGCCATGTAGAATAGACTTGCAATCTTGTATGAATGAGCATGGACAACTTACAGTCAGGCCTGTCCGGACATATTTGGCTGAGGTAGCACGATCATGTTCTGGCAATTTAGGAAGTTTTCGGTTATCTTCATCTTCAATAGCAGCATGCTCAAAGAAGTACGGCTCTATTTCAGTCCGCACTTCATCAGGAATCCTCGCAAGCTTTCTAGTAAGCTTGTTCATCATAACCCATTTACTGCAAGTTTAAATAAAATTAGAATTGTTGAAATTGCGATGTTGTGAACATGGAGCACAAGAAAAACAAATCAACCGAGCATTAGCTAATGCTAGAAGGATGTGTTATTGGTTCTGTCTATGAGAGTGATTATAATTTGAACCTTGTAGCCTTCATTACTGTATGGCCCGTCAAAGAATCGCGTATATGCCAATCTCGACGCATTCCGTTTTTACCATGAGGACCAACCCAAGTATTCACCTCGACAGTGTCACCCCTGCAGAACAACGAAAACAAAATTAAAACAACAGAAAAGTAGCCCCTTTATGAAACACGCAACAGAAAAGTAAACCCTTTTAAAATCTGCCAGTAAATGCAACACATGACATTAAGAGAATCAAAGAAGGCCCCTACTGAAAGTCTGCTACCTGCACACACAGTGACGGATGGCAATTGCTGACCTAATAATTGTTGAGATAAAGCAGACTATTATGGAGCATCACTTTCACATTTATTTGTTAAACAACTCGAAAACTCCCCTTAACTGAACTGATTGTTCCAAGATTGTTGTAAAGCATATAGGCTCGTTACTACAACTACAGCAAAATACTAGTGCAGTACCATGGCAAAAAGGCTGGAATCGAAGTATAAATCCATATCTAAAAACTGTTTGTATGTACCGAAGAATAAACACATGCTGTCAATGGTAGCAACATACTGATATTCAAGAAGCTCAAGTTATACAGCAGAACAAAAAGAAAGAAAATGCAAGTCTGCGAAATATACCAGCACGGATAACGCTCGACGATGGCCTGCATTTGACTGACAACCCAGAACAAGTTTCGTTTACTCATCTCCGGCGTTGAACCAAATCCATCTCCTAACAGCCCGGCGCCCTTCACATGATTGAGTGCAGTTTCCTGAATCAAAACCAAAAAAGAAAGAAAAACTGTCAAGAGTGGTCCACTACCCGAACAGAACAATCTCGTAGTTGCCTGAAAAAAAGTTGAGCAGCGGGCAGGTCACCTGCAAGTGGTTCATGAGCGTCTCGATGGAGGCCGTCCTGTCGGCCCCGATCTCGTAGGAGCGTATGGAGAAGTTCTGCCTGAACATGAAGCCGTCGTGGATGATCCTGCCGAAGCCGAAGGTGTCGACGAGCATGTCGGGCCGCTTGGGCTTCCAGTCGATGAGCGTCCACTGCTTCTCGGCGGCGAGGAAGATGGTGGTGATGGCCGCCAGCAGCATGCTCCAGTCGGGCAGCTGGTTGTAGAACGTCCTCGGCGCCGCGGAGGAGGAGGAGGACGCGGCGGGCTCGTGCTCCAGCGCGGACTTGCCGCCGTTCACCTTGGGCACCGCGGCGTGCGCGCGCGTCCTGGCGGCTCGTACCGCGGAGGATGACGGGGACGGCTTCGCGGCGGTGATGCCGCGGACGTCTAGGATGTCCGGGCGCTCGCCGAGGGCGTTCTTTGGCGCGGCGGGCGGCGCTGGCGGCCCCGGGAAGAAGGCCGAGGCCGCGATGGACCCGGCCATGGGAAGCAGAGACCGGGCACGGGCTAGAATCTCTGGGCCGGATTATATGGCGCGCGAATCAATGATCCCAACCTGAATTTCGCACGAGAAAAACATCAGCATCAACGGAAACAGCATGGTAATTAAAAGAAACGAGGCATGTTCTATCCAATCAAAGCAGAGCAGCAGAGAGCAGAGACGCCATGGAAAGTGGCGAGAGGAGCTCAGAGGAGCTGTCGAGGGTCAAGGCGAGCCGCACGAATACGGCAAAGCGTGGAGGAAAGGACACTAGGCCGAGAAAAAAGAAGCGCCAAATCACGCGGCAGAACAAGGCTCCCCCGAACTCGAATCCGACGAGGGCAAAGATCCGACACTCCCGCGATTCCGCGGCGGAAGCGCCCAGAAATAGCCGCGCCAGACCGACATGCTCGGCACACGCCCACACGACCAAGAAACTCCCCGCTATAAAACCAGGCAATATGCACGCCGAGCGAACGAACGAATGCGGCGGAGGCGAGGCGGCAAACCTTAATATTCAGGGAGGCGGCGTCGGCGTCGGCGGGGGCTGACCGCCGTGCCGTTGGCAGTTGGCGCCGAGCAGGGGAAGGTGGTTCGCGTTTTGGCGGCTTCGGATTCGGGCGGGGAGCGGGGCCGGTGAAAGAACCCTTTTTTCTCTGCTGTCACGACGCACAACTCACAGGGGGGCTGCGTTGGCCACCGCTGATTTTAAAAGAGAAGAACCAGGCTTCAGATGACCGTTCTGCCCCTGCCCGAGAGTCTGGAGGACGGATAGGATGGAGAGAGAGGAATAGGAGACGGCGATGTGATCCTACCTGACCGACGACTCGTCAGTAAACGCTCTCTCGTGTGCGGTTGCGGTGGGCACGCGGCAGAAACGTGGGGAAATACAAGCGACCCAGCGAGTGATCGTCCCGTAGGTAGCATGTGGCGCCACCGGAACCATCGGATTAAATATTTGTGATGGAACTTATATGCACTAGGGATTGTTCTGGAATTTAGGAAGAGCATATAATTAACGGTGCAGCTAATCATCATCCTAGGGTAATTTGCTTTGCTTCCGGCGTGAATTTGATAGTGAGGTTTCATAGAGTTTTGCCATGTTTTCAAAAATATTGAAACAAAGTTTGACACAAAAGAAAAACTAAGGAGCACTCGAACCACTGTGAAATTATAAGTGAGGCATATATGAAATTATAAAAAAACAATAACAGGAAATTATTAATTCCGAGAAACATGTTAACTTATTTTTTGTTTAAAATCCACGGAGAATGTAAAAGTATTGAAAAAGAATAGTAAATAGAACCTCTCATTCAACATGTAAGGTCGTCTTTTAGTTTGAATAAAAAGTTAAATGTATAGATTAATTGACGGAGGGACAGAAACGACTCGTTTTCATGTTAATTTTGACGAAGTTTGGTGTTGCAATATAAAAATCTAGGTCAGTGGTGTATGCTTTTATCCCCACTGTAAATAAATTGTTATTCTACATGAGACAATGCATTATATTCATAAGAAGAAGACTCTTCAAAGTTGATTTTGAAAAGGCTTACGACAAAATTAGTAGGGAATTTATGTTCTCAGTGTTGGAAATGAAAGGGTTTCCAACACAGTTTATTGAATTGACCAGAAAAGTTGTAGAAAATAGTAAGGTTAATATTATGGTTAATGATAAGATAGGTTCTTATTTTGTAACTAGAAAAGGGTTGCGTCAGGGAGACCCCATTTCCCCAATCCTTTTCAATGTGGCTGCGGATGTTATGGCAAACTTGATTTCAAGGGCTCAAGAATAAAGTTATATTAAAGGTTTGATCCCAAAGATGTATGATGGTGGTTTATCCTTATTACAGTATGCGGACGACACAATATTCATGTTTGAGGATAATATTGAATATAGTAGAAATCTAAAAATTATTTTTTGTACCTTTCAACACCTAACTGGACTGGAGATTAACATTTTTCAAAAGTGAGGTTTACTGTTTTGATTCAGCTGTCGAAAAGCAAGAGGAATATGCCTATATATTCACTTGCAAAGTTGGAGAGGTACCGTTTAGATATCTAGGGATGCATGTGCATTATAAGAGACTAAGTAAAATTTATTGGAGGCCAGAGAGGAAAAGGTAGAAAAGAAATGTCTCTGGCAAGGGGGTTACTTTCTTTCGGAGGTAGAATTGTTCTTACAGAAATTTGTCTTAGTAATGTGCCTGGTTTCATAATGTATTTTTTTAGAGTTCCAAAAGGGGATCTTAAACATTTTGATTTCTTTAGGGCTAGGGTGTTATGGCAAGAAAGGGAAGGGGTCCACAAGCATCACCTTGTGAATTGGGCTGATGTATGTAAACAACATTAGTTTAATTTGCAAATGACTATGGAGGCTAGAGAATGAGGAAGGGGATTAGTAGAAAATCTTAAATTTTAAATACTTTAAAATGGAATTATAACATAGGATAGAAAATATGTTGGATGCTCTCATTTTTTGTCAGTCTTTATGGGGGTTAAAGATATTTTTTATAGTTGTTGCAAAATATTATTAGGGGACATATGCAAAACTAGATTCTGGAAAGATGTGTGGGTGGGAGAGAAACCATTGTGTGTATTCTTCCCGAGGCTTTATAACTTGACTTTTTTCGCAAGGTGTTTCGGTAGCTAAAGTGTTTGCACAAGATTTTAATTGTATTAGATTTAGACGATGCTTGTACAGGGAGTCTTTGGAGATGTAGAACAAACTACTAGACATATGTGGTAGTACTTCTTTGTCGCACGAGCCTAATAGAGTGAGCTGAAAACTAACTAAATCTGGAGTTTTCAGTGTTAAATCGTTGTATACTTATTTGATCGCTAGGAAATTTTTATTCCCGTATAAGATGATCTGGAGGATGAAAATCCCTCTCAAGATCGAAGCCTTTATTTGGTTGATAGTGAAGAATAAAATCTTGACTAAGATTACCTTGGCAAAGAATGGTTGAAAAGGTAGTGTCAGTTGTGAATTCTGTGGGGGAAGTGAAGATATGAATCATCTTTTCTTTGAGTACCCCATGGCTAAATATAACTGGAGTGTGGCTAGCTGTGCTTTGGGTATAGGGACAAAACCTGAGAACTTCTATGATATGTGCCAAAACTGGATTCAGAAGTTCGCGGGCCGTGATAGAATTGTAGCAATGTTGGGTACAACAACTTTGCTATGGAATTTATGGAAGACAAGAAATGCATCTTGTTTTCAACGGAAATTCCCTAATAATCATGTTGCGGTGATTTTCTCTATGTGTCGACTAATAGACGATTGGAATATTCTCTAGAAAGAAAAGGTTAAAAGCTCGTGCGATGGGTGTTTGATCGGATCCAAAGCATTGCGAGCGAGATGTTATGCACAAGACATGGGTGGGCGCCTGATGTCTATGCATGCTTCTATTCTTGTAGATAATGTTGAGCCTCCAAGTGCAGATGTTTGTAGAACAGCAGCAAGTTTCGCTTAAGTGGATCACCCAATGTTTATCAAACTCAGGTAGGTAGAGGTCAAAGATATCCCTCTCAAGCAACCCTGCAATTACGATACAAGAAGTCTCTTGTGTCCCCAACACACCCAATACACTTTGTCAGGTGTATAGGTGCACTAGTTCGGAGAAAAGATAGTGAAATACAAGTAATATGGATGATTGTAAGCAGTATTTGCAATCTGAAATAAAAATAGCGGCATGTAAACATGTAGCAGAACTAGTTGTAAACGGTGTTTCAATGCTTGGAAACAAGGCCTAGGGATCATATTTTCACTAGTGGACAATCTCAACAATGATACCATAAAAACTAACTAAATCTGGAGTTTTCAGTGTTAAATCGTTGTATACTTATTTGATGGCTAGGCAATTTTTATTCCCGTATAAGATGATCTGGAGGATGAAAATCCCTCTCAAGATCGAAGCCTTTATTTGGTTGATAGTGAAGAATAAAATCTTGACTAAGATTAACTTGGCAAAGAATGGTTGAAAAGGTAGTGTCAGTTGTGAATTCTGTGGGGGAAGTGAAGATAAGAATCATCTTTTCTTTGAGTACCCCATGGATAAATATAACTGGAGTGTGGCTAGTTGTGCTTTGGGTATAGGGACAAAACCTGAGAACTTCTATGATATGTGCCAAAACTGGCTTCAGAAGTTCGCGGGTCGTGATAGAATTGTAGCAATGTTGGGTACAACAACTTTGCTATGGAATTTATGGAAGAAAAGAAATGCATCTTGTTTTCAACGGAAATTCCCTAATAATCATGTTGCGGTGATTTTATCTATGTGTCGACTAATGGATGATTGGAATATTCTCTAGAAAGAAAAGGTTAAAAGCTCGTGCGATGGGTGTTTGATCGGATCTGAAGCATTGCCAGCGAGATGTTATGCACAAGACATGGGTGGGAGCCTGATGTCTATGCACGCTTCTATTCTTGTAGATAATGTTGAGCCTCCAAGTGCAGATGTTTGTAGAACAGCAGCAAGTTTCTCTTAAGTGGATCACCCAAGGTTTATCAAACTCAGGTAGGTAGAGGTCAAAGATATCCCTCTCAAGCAACCCTGCAATTACGATACAAGAAGTCTTGTGTGTCCCCAACACACCCAATACACTTTGTCAGGTGTATAGGTGCACTAGTTCGGCGAAGAGATAGTGAAATACAAGTAATATGGATGATTGTAAGCAGTATTTGCAATCTGAAATAAAAATGGCGGCAGGCAAACATGTAGCAGAACTAGTTGTAAACGGTGTTTCAATGCTTGGAAACAAGGTCTAGGGATCATACTTTCACTAGTGGACACTCTCAACAATGATACCATAAGTGAATACATATATAGATATTATCACTTCACTACGCTACTCTGAACCACTCTCCGGTATGCTAATAAACACAAATTCACTGCGTAGGGCTGCATAAGCATTCCTTAAAGTTCGCATTCCCAATCTATGGACACCCCACGCTGTCACTTTGAGCATACAAATATGGTACTAACTAGACACCATAATTCATAAGTATTTCTGTAAATTAAGCTTAAGAAACAAACACGGTGTGCACACTGTCACCTTCACACCGTTGGACAAGGTGTCCCCGAAGATCACATAATAAAACCACTTGAGTAGCACAATAGTTGAAGAATAACATCTACTAGTTCAACTAGATTACAAAGCTCATGATCACATAAAGATCATACATGGAGAGATAGATAGACCACATAGCTACCGGTAAAGCCCTCAGCCTCGAGGGAGAACTAGTCACTCCTCATCATGGGAGTCAGCAACAACGATGGAGATGGCGTTGGAGTCGATGGAGATGGCTCCGGGGGCAATTCCCCGTCCCGGCAGGGTGCCGGAACAGAGACTTCTGTCCCCCGGATCTTATCTTCGGCGGCGGCGGAGCTACATAACTTTTCGTGGATGGAGGCTGATTGATTTAGGGTTCTCGCGTCGGGAGGCTTCTTATAGGCGGAAGGGAGGGGTCGGTGGAGGCCAGGGGTCCCCAGACCACACCTAGGCGCGGCCAGGGCCTGGGCCGCGCCTAGGCCTGGTCTAGCCACCCTATGGCGCCTCTTCGTCCCCCCTCTAGACTTCGTCTTCGTTACGGAAAAAATAAGATCTTTGGCTTTTGTTTCGTTCAATTCCTAGAATATTTCCTGTACAACTTCTTTGAAATACAAAACAGCAGAAAACAGGGAACTGGCACTGTGGCATCTTGTTAATAGGTTAGTGCCGGAAAATATATAAAACTGCAACGAAGCGTAAGCAAAACATATATAAATTGGTGTAAAACAAGAATGGAGCATCAAAAATTATAGATACGTTAGCAATGTATCAACGCCTATGACAAGGAGAATCCGTGACGGTTGACTTGCATCAACTAGGAGTCTAGGTTCTTTTTGTTTGAAGACTTTCCTGCCTATGTGTTGGATGTAGTGTGTTCAAGGTTGTTTGTCCGTAGAGCTGTCCTAGAGTTTAGAGCTCATTTTAGATGGTTTCTTCTTCTAGTTTTGTGTGGCTGAGCCTGGAGAGTTTTAGCTACTATGACTCTAAAACGTTTGTTCTTTTCCCTTGTAATTTGGTTTGGAGATAGAGGAATACGAGACGGCGATGTGATCCTACCGGACCGACGACTCGCCAGTAAACGCTCTCTCTTGTGGGGTTTTTTTTTGACATAACATACCGCTTTATTGATCAAATAACATCAATACAAAGAGCTTCACAGATGCATTCCGGAACAGAATTGAAAACCTCACTAGAAGGAAAAGTACGACAAGATTGAGCTAAACAATGTGGTGCTCCATTGAGATTTCGCTTCACGTGGACAAAGGAGACCTCCGTGAAGGCACAAATCAATGACTTGATTTCATCGGCTAGGATGCCCACCTGAGAGCGATCCAGGGTAGATGAATGCAGACGTTGGATCAAGGACAAGAAGTACATCGAAAGATTACCTTGTCCAACTCCTTCTCCCTCGCAAGAGACACCGCCTGATGTAGAGCTAGAGCTTCAGCAAACTCAGGTGACGAAAACCCTTGTAGCTGTTGACGACAAGCACCAATGCACTGGCCACGATATTCACAAATCACCACTCCTTCCCCCATACGTTTGGTGTCTTCAAAAAGAGCTGCATCAGAGTTGATCAAAACCATACCCGGTGGCGGTGGAGTCCATCTAGTCGCCGGAGAACTAGACTCACACATGTGAACTGGAGATGGCTTGAACAAATGCTCTCTGATGAGATCAACATAGGCCAAAATCTTACCACATGTCCGTTTTGGATCAGGCTTAGGGCCTCCATTGCGAGTATCATTCCGTGCCTTCCAAATATGCCAAAACCCAACAGCCAACACGGTAGCCTGGATATGAGTTGACCGAGAGAGGAAGTCGAAGAGCCACTGCTTATGCATTGAAAACGCTTTTCTGTCCAGCTTAATGGGCACATGCACTTTGACTTCCCTCCACACCATACTGGCGAATTGGCAGGTGAGCAAGGAGTGCTCGATCCCCTCCAATCCGTCGCAAAAAATGCACAAACCTGAAGCAGGAACCCGTCTTTTGCAGAGTTGAAAACCACTCGTAAGACAATCGTGCGCAAAGCACCATAGGTGAATAAACATTTTGCCCGGTGCCTTAATCTTCCAAATCGATTTCCATTCTTTTTCACTGTCCATCCAGTTAGAGCTGATGCCCACGCCATTCTTGCTCCTTGAATGAATGAACTTTGCAGATCGATCTAAGAAATAGGCAGACCGGACAGTGAAAGTACCATGCCTTGTGTGAGGCTAGCTGACATAATCCACACCAATGCGACAAGAGATAGGAATCTGCAGAATTTGTTGCGCCGTCATTTGGTCGAAAAAAGCTTGTACATTCTCCAGATTCCAAGTCCCCTCCTCCTCATTCATCAGACAATGTACAATAGCGGAGGCAGGAATGGGTGACACATACCGAATCACCTCAGGAGGGAAACGAGGTACCAAATTATCTGTCATGATCTTAACGGTTTTGCTATCTCCAATGCCCCAACAAACTCCATGATAGAGCAGCTCCATGCCATGCAAGAGGCTCCTCCAGGTATATGAAGCTGATCTAGGCTTTGGAGCATGCCAAAAATTGGTGCCAGGGAAGTACCTTCCCTTAAGCACATGAGCACATAGCGAGTCAGGCACGATGCGCAGCCGCCACCCCTGTTTAGCCAACATTGCTTGATTGAAAAGAACCAGATCTCTAAAGCCCATGCCTCCAAGGACTTTTGGTGTTGACAACCAGGACCAAGACCGCCAATGCATCTTTTTCTTGCCATCTTCAACTCCCCACCATCTGTTACCAATCACCGATTTAATCATATCACAGATACCAATCGGGAGTTCAAAACAGCTCATGACAAAAGTCGGAATGGCTTGGATGACCGCCTTAAGCAAAGCCTCATTGCCCGCTCTTGAAAGTGGTATATCTGATAAGCTATTAATATACTTCCAGATTTTATCAAAGATGAACTTGAAGGTGGCTGCTGGGGATCGGCCCACATGAGTAGGCATTCCAAGATAGAAATCATTAAAACCTTGGCATTGCACCTCCAACTTTTCTTTCACTAAATTCTTCACTTGTTCAGAACACTGCTGACCAAAGAAGATAGATGACTTCTCAAGATTGATTTTCTGACCGGAGCCATCACAATACAACTTGAGAGTGTCCTTGAGAGCCTCAACACTCCTAATATCACTTCTTGCAAAGAAGATACTGTCGTCTGCAAACAGTAAATGGGATATAGGGGGACCGAGTCTACCATTACAAATACCATATAGCTCACCTCGATCCTCCTGTTTTTGCAGCATACTTGACAACCCCTCCGTGCAAATAAGAAATAAATAAGGACTTATTGGGTCTCCTTGACGAATCCCTCTAGATGGAACAACCGGATCAGTGAGCTCACCATTAACACGAACAGCGTAGCGCACACAAGTAACACACCGCATCACCGACTGAATCCATATGGGATCAAACCCCAGCTTAGTTAAGCAACCATGCAAATAATTCCACTTCACCCTATCATAGGCTTTCATCATATCAATTTTCAGTGCAAAAAAGGGTCTCTTGGAACTCTGATTGCGGATCGTGTGTAAGAATCCATAGGCAATCAACTCATTATCATGCGGCAGAAACGTGGGGAAATACAAGCGACCCAGCCAGTGATGGTCTCCTAGATACCATGTGGCGCCACTGGAACAATCGGATTAAATATTTGTGATGGAACTTATATACACCAGGGATTAAATATTTCTGGAATTTAGGAAGAGCATATTAATCAACAGTGTGGCCAGTTACCCTAGGATAATTTCCTTTGTTTCCGACGTGTATATATAGGAACCTAACTTTACCAAGAGTTAGCTTATGTGTAACTTTCTTTTACTGTAGAAAATATTTTTTTTCATCATACAAATCGCTTTACAAAGCTTGTTCCACATAGAAAAGCTAGATTTGATTCGGACGTATTTCTGCCAACCAGTTTTTTTATTGTTGCTCGAGTAGGTTCGATATTGTTGATTATTCCAAAAAAATTCTATCTAGCGCCTTAAACAAAACTTTAGGTCTTTCTGACATTTTTTTTACTAAGAGCAAGCAACTACTAACTAAAAAAATGATGATTGTAACTTTCGATGAGGTTTTGCAAAACGAAAGGGCCGGCTTGGTGATGTTTTTATGGGGTTTAACTAAGGTTTCTTAGAGTTCTGTTACGTTTTCGAAAAACCGACAAAAATGCTAAGCAACACTTGAACCACAATGAAATTTCAACGAAACTGTGTGCAAAGCCTATATAAAATATGAAAAAAAACAAGAAATTGTTAATTTCCAAAAATATATCTAACTTCTTTCTTGTTTAAAGACCATAGAGTAGAGAAAATAATATAAAAAAGAATACATAATAGAACATATCACTCAATGTATAAGGTCATTTTTTAGTTTGAATAAAAAGATAAATGTATGGATAAATTGATGGAGGAGGAGAAATGGCTAGATTGAATGCCAATTTTAATAAAGTGTGGTGTTACAAATGGCAAAGATACTGGGAGATTTTTTATAATGATCTGTAAGTCAATAAAAATATCTTTTGCTTCTGACGGAGACATAGAATATATATTTAATTAATATGAGTTTCTTTTGTACAATGTGAATTTTACTTTGTATATGTGTTCTCGAAGTTCCAATACTACTATTTTCCGGTGTGAAATATATTATGAATTTGGTACGTAGATTCTTCAAACCAAAATTTGATATTTGTTTGGCTAACTACTTTCGCCAATAAGATATTTCTAAGTAATTTAGAAAATAAGTTCAACAAAGAACATTTCAGCAAATGCAGATCGATACCCTATAACTAGAAGCATCTCCTACACGATTCATGATATTAGGTCTTCTATAGTAACATTCATAATGTCAGGGTATTCAACCATGCATTCCCCCAATTAACGTGATATTAGATACCGGTGTTTGCAAACATCAATTAAACCTTGGGTGCGTCTAGTTTCCCATGGACAAAGAATTAGTTTAATTTCCATGACGTAATTCAATCTCACTTACAACGTGACATTAATCACGATGCAATCCAATGAGACATTTCTCAGTTTCGCCCCATTGCAATCAAGAAAGTCTTAGTTACAACCTATTTGCAATCAGAAATATTCAGTTGCAACTTCATTTACAGCTGAATAAGACTCAGCGGCGGACTACTTACAATTTAAAAATCTCATATGCAACTCATATGTGAGTGAAACTTTGGTTACACATGTGAGTATTACTAGATGCTAGCAAGTGGCCCCACCAGAACCATCGGATTATATATAGTGATGGAAACTTATATACACCGCGGGTGTTCTGAAATTTTGGAAAAGCATATTAAACAACTATGTCCCAAACCATCGGATTAAAAAGCTTATTCCCTAGAAAACACAAAAAATTGATTCGGACGTATTTTTGTAGACCAGTATTTTAGTGTTGCTCGAGTAGGATCGATATTCTTGATTATCCAGAAAAAACCACATTTAGACCCATCAAAAAAATTTAGGTCTTTCTGAACACGTGACATTTTTTATTAGATGCAAGCAACGGCAAACTGAACGAAAAAATGATGATTGTAACTTAAAATAGTATTTTACAAGAAAAAAAAAGATAGCTTGCTGATATTTTTCTGAGGTCTCTTAGAGTTTTGATATGTTTAAAAAAATCTTAAGATGAAAATTTGAAAAAAAATCTAAACGGCACTTGAACCACCGTCAAATTTCATCGGGACTATGTGTATAGCCTATATCAAGTACTGAAACAACAATATTAAATTATTAACTCCCAAATATATATCCAACTTATTTTTTGTTTAAATACCACAAAGAGAAAATGTTCTAAAGAATGTAAATCATCTCATTCAATATATATAAGGTCATTTTTAGTTTCAAAAAAGGTAAATGTATGGATTAGTTGCTGGAGGGGAAGAAATACATGGGTTGCATGTTAACTTTGATAAAATGTGGTGTTACAAATGCAAAGGACAATTGAATATATTTTGCATCCCATGGCATGAAACTTTTTTCCGTATTTTCACTGCAATAAGTAGGTTTTCTTGCATTGGGCATTTTCTCTCAAGACATAGAATATATATTTTATATGAGTTTCTTACGTAAAAAGGTGAATAATTTGAAGCATGTCATGAAATGTATAATGTAACTTTAATCAAATGATCTATATTCTCAAAAAAATTATAGTATTTTCTAGTGTGAAATATATGTTCTATTTTGTACTTAGATGGGTTATCCTATTTCGTCTTCTCCAAACCAAATTTTGACCTTCTTATTTGCTAACTAAATTCAGCATTAAATTTATTCACAATAAATTAGAAATAAATTTAAAAAACTACATTCCAGCAAATACGGGCTAATACCCTATAACTAGAAGCCTATCATAATTCACGATGTTAGGGCTTTTGTAGTAGCATAGTACTTCTTTTTTTAAAAAATCACTAAGAATTTGCGTAATTTTCAGACATGTGATGTCATTCAATCTCAGCTATAACCCGTATATAACTCATCAGCTAGCATGTATCAAGATACAATCGAACGGTAGTTGTACCCGCTTGCAACCTAAAATATGCTAGTTGCAACATATTTACAACCGAAAAATCTCATTTACAATCCGATTAGATATTTGAAAAATTCTCAACTACAGACCACTTGCAATTGAAGCAAATTTCCTCATAGATCGCATAAATCACAATAGAAATTTATTGCCCTATAACATGACTTAGTACTACCTCCGCAAAGGTCATTTTTAAGGACATGGCTTGTCCGGACTCCGGACAACTGATTCCTCTTATCCCGTACAAGATCGAGCTGTTTTGCTATGATATATGTCGAGCGCTCTAGACATTGCGTTCTGGAGTGTTTGTCTCTCGGGATCACCCGATCCAAAGATGGGGCCAATGCATGATCATCACCTTTCGCCGGGGAGACTTTTATCGTGTACTTACGAATAATGTGGTGCTGATGGGACCAATTAACTTATTCCCTTCACCAAACAGAAACAGTGATCTTGTTGGAAGCTACAGCCTGACGTCCATTCGGCGCCGTTCGGTTGCTAGCTTGTTTGCTCAAGTCATGTTACTGATGTTCTCCCTTTGTTCAAAGGAGTTTCGTTCTGAACTGAGTAGCCTGCCCTGGTTGCCGTCATACACGCGGTGGCGGTGGACGCAAGGAAGAGTTAACCCGAGCGGCCACTCACGCCGACGAGCAACCGTGCTCGCCGCGGTCCGGGCCGTCGTAATAACGAGTGGCTTCAAGGCGCAATGGTGCTAATAAGAGGTTGGGGTGGTTATCCGGTGGCGAATGGTCGAATGGAAGCGTCGAAGTAGAAGCCGGGAAGGTGCTGCTACTGCCTACTGGTCGTCTGCGATGTGATCAAGACGGGGAATCGAAGGTGATCGATCTGGTTGGACCTCTCTTTCTTGTCGCAGTGGATCGATTATACGACAGGTGATCGTATAAAGCTAAGGCCTGCGGACAGTTCACGATGTTCCATCTTTTAATTAACAAGCCTTTCTCAGGTCCTGCTCATTATACAGTTTATCTTCACTATTCCAAAATGTACAGTGTTCATCTTCAGGGACGGCTCATGTTCAGCATAATATTCTAGTGAGGAGTTGTTTTCAGGATACGTTTACAAGCGTACCTGATACGTCCTCGCGCTGTGCCTACTTGCCTACCAGAGTACAAGTAGACCTGTATTATCAGCAACACTGATAACATCAAACCTGACCAAGAAGTGCCTAACCAGACGAAACATCACCAGAATCGCCAATCGTAGCTCTCGTTTCGGCAACCTGATGCTGTGATAGCTGGGCCGGTCTAGCTGTCCATGTCCAGGAAAGGGTATTACGCTGAAAATCACCCGTACCGGTGCCCCAAACCGCCCAATTAAGTGGTGCCTTTTCAGTTCAGTCCAATTTGCTGGCTCTGCTCCAGCTACAGTTCAGTCTTCTGTCTATACGCCTCGCGTAGCAGGATAACCCTGCTTTTGTGTCGCTGTTCTGGCGGCTGATCCTACGCAACGCGTCGGCTGGAGGCCTGGAGCATGTACGTACGGTCCCTTCTTCTGATTCCACCGCTTATTTTTTTAAAGTTTTACCTTATTTATTAAATAAGAAATAATTCGCAAAAAAGAGAAACAGAAATCCAGTTAACTAGCAAAAAAAAAACCATACAAGACCTAAGAACAACCACTCCAAAAACAATAGACCTCCTACCAAGAATAGAAAAAAAGATGGTTCCGGGGGAATAGGTACGGGATGCACAACATTGAGGCAAGCTTATCGCCCACACGACACAAGGCTGGCATCCTCAAAATTGCCAAACTTTGAGGACCGCTGCTCCGACGTACGAATGTTTTGCCATGGCGAGAAGACCACCTACACCACCTTTTCGGACCGATGTCCTGACGTACCACCACTCACGCTTGAGCCGCAATGCCGCACACCCTGGCCTCCGCACGTAGATCACGACCGTCGCACTAGAATATGGTTCTATTGGGTAGGCACAAGAATATGGTGCCATTGAGCCGCAATGCCCAATGCTGGTAGGCACCTACGGTCTCTTATACTGGGTAGTATTATATATTAGTATCATGTATATGGTAGTAGTGAATGATATTATATTTACAATACCGTTATCATATAGTATTATTCTTATTGTATTTATTAGTTTATAGAATCTCAATACAAATTTATGTATACAAGAATTTTTTTGCATGCAAGATACTACCTACCAGGCTACTAGGCTACTAGGTGGTGGACTGGTGGTGGTGCCCAAAACTGCACGCATGGTGGCGCGGAAGAGTTCCGGTTCGGCACGGTGAATCGGCGATCCGGGGATCCTGCCGGCGCCGGCGCGCGTCGTTCTCGCTGGAGAGAGCCAATTTAGGGCGGTCGGTGGGCAGCCTGCGACGGCGCCGCGGCACGGCTCGGCCTCTAGGGGCAAGCGATCTCGGTGTCGTGTCGCTGATTCCGTTGCGTGGCGCGGGGTTGGCTATATCTGGTGGTGGTTGCACCTGCATCCCAGCCAAAACCGGACCGCCATGGCGGACGTGCGTGGTGTTGCACGCGTGTGCAGAGCGTGACCGGTCGCGCACGGCGACATGTGAGGTTACGTGGGCAGAGATGGCAGCCACGCGTGCACCGAAGGAGATGTCCGGCGAGCGGCCCATGGTGCCATCGACCACACCTTGGGTCAAAAGCGGAAGGAGTGCCAGGCGAGACAAGTAACAGCGGGTTAGTCAGAATGATATGGCAGGTGCTACTACGCTCATGGGTTCATGTACGTCGAGTCAAAGCACGAGCCGGCGCTCTCACATAATTTGCCGACGGATTGTTGGCCTGCTTAAAGATGGAGCGATGGACTTGTGTTGGTCCACGTAGGTACGCGAAGCAGCGCGGATCCCGGCCGGAGGCGCGTCTTCCGTTCCAGGCCGCTGGCCGTGGACATCAGACCAGCCGGAGCTGCATTCCAGCGTACTCCGGGAGACCGGGCTACAGCGACTCGAATCTCGATCGGGCCAAGTGGAGACAGCCACGGCTACCAACCAACCAACCTTCCACCTATACGAGTCTCTACCGTGCCGCGCGTGGAGGCGAACGACGACGGCCATGTCGTGCCAGCCGCCCGCGTTAAGCTGGCCGCCTGCCTACCGTCGTTGGTCTGCAGCCAACTGAAGCACGTGACGACGCGCGCGGTTAAATCGACGGCACCGCGGCCGCGCGAGCTGAGGGTGACGGGCGCCGGCCGCGCAGTGGCGGAGCCAGGACAACAACACAGTGTTGTCAGCTTAATGTTGTATAGTCAAATACATGTATTTATATGAATTTCTAATTATTTTTTGCACACATTTAGCTTGTATTGTTGAAAAACTGTGTAGTCATTTGACTACACAGCTCAAGCGTGGATCCGCCACTGCGGCCGCGGCGAGACGGGCGGCCGGACCTTGGCGTGGGTTGACCGTCGAGGAAGACTTTTTTAACCACGCAGCCGCGCAGGCCGACAAAAACAGATGTAAAATGATTATTTATATTTTTTTAGTCGACGCACCTTACCGTGGGTTGACCGTCCGGACCTTAGTGTGGGCTGCGAGTGCGTCCACGCCCGTCTCCCTCGGGAGATTCTGGCAGCGTCGCTTCAGCAGTCTGCGCCGCGTTAATTACGTTGGCTCGTCTTCCCTGCACTAGTACTAGCAAAGGTGGCGCGCCAGGCATTGAATACTAGGCCATGTTTCCTTCTATTTTAGAGGGGGCAGGCCATGACCATTCACCTCCCTACACACAGACGTCTAGCGCCCACGCCATTGCCACTTCTCTCCCCAAGCTTCCTCACACCGAATGCATGGGGAATGGGTGGCCGTTCCACAGGTCCAAGAACAACCATGAGGCCGGCTCCTCTCGCGGTGGAAAATGGGAGCACCAACGCCACTACGCGGCGCTCGACGTCGTGTGGCATTTGTTCGAGGAGGACCAGGCGGCGCCATGGCTAGATGTGAACCTGCCGTCCGGGTGGCTTCTCAACTCCCGCCACGTGTTGGTGCCTCCAGTACAGCACGTGGGCCGCGAGCGCCATGACTAGGTGTGGCGCCACCAGTTCATCCTGCCACGGGATCTACAAGATAATCCGACTTTCGGCCTCCACTCCAACAACTTGCTAACATTCAAAGCTTGGAAGTTTGACCCGCACCACCAAGCGGGCAACCTAAGCAACGTTGCTTTCTTCAACCGCGAGCCTGGAGTCAGCCTGGCCAACGACTAGGAGGACAAAGATGAAGGCCACGACGATAACAAGGATTACGGCCAGGGAGAAGCCCTCTTCATCAACGACGCTACTCCAGACACGCCGGCTAACCCGGATATCCAGCCACCGGACCTCTGGGAGGAGGAGGCATTCGAGTTGACAGTCTCCTAGAGTGAACTGGAGGAGCTCGGCCGGTCCAACGGCCTTGCTTTCCAGTTGTGTGACTTCTCCCTAGCTCAGGGTGCGTCAGCGACTCCTCTTGTAAGCCAACACACGATTAGGCGGGGGCTCCACCGCTTCCTCCCGCGTAAACGCCTTCGATCGTGCCAACGCCTTCGCCGCTGACTCATCATGGCACTCTCTAGTGGCCATGGCCGTGGGTGCCTCAAGTCCTAGTAGTCATCGAAGATGACCAGCAGTAGGCGGCCATGAAGGCGCGTCAGGAAACTAGGGTTTCATTTCTGCGGTTAGACGTAAGTGGCCACTTTTGGTGACCGAAATGCGTCGGGCCAGTGTAGATGCCTTACGACTAGTAGTTAGCACTAGCGCTGTGTGTTAGAACTGTAAAGGAGTATTAGTATTGGTGTAGGTCTCTATGAGTCCATATTTGTCTAGGTTTACTATTCTTGTGCCTCAAGTCTTTTGTACTATATATTGTGGCCTTTGCCCCCCTGGTAATACAAGTTGCTGTTTGTCTAACATGGTATCAGAGCCCGGTTATGGTTTCGCACGTCCGCAACTTCCGTGCTTCAGATCTAGATTGATTTTTTCTCTCTCTCTCTCATCCGCCATGGATCTCCGTGCGCTACGTTTCCTCTCCATCTTGTACTGATTCTCTTCCACTGCTGAAAAAAAAGTGTCAATGTTGTCTTCCTTCTTCACTCTTCGGTGATTGGTGTCCGTTCCATGTGTTTTATCTTGTGTCGTGTATCTCTTGTCATGCGAGTCCACCATACCTTTATATGTCAGCCTGCTGCTGCTTCTTGGTCCTCTGTGGCTTGATTCTCTTGATGTGCCATCTTTTGACAGCCCATCTTCTCCTTGTGGGTGTGTGTCTTTCTCGGATGTGCCATTTGTTGCATTGTCATTGATCTACGCACTTTCCTTTTCCCATTGTTCCTCGATGTCCACGTATATGCCTCTTGAGTTGTACCTCTGAGTCGCCGGTCCACGTATAGGCCTCTTCAGCCATACCTCTGAGTCCACGTTGAATTGTCTTCCCGTCATACGTGAGGGGGGGGGGGGGGGGTTCTTCTGCTATGATCTTTCTGTGGCATGCTGTTCTTCTTCTGGCCATCTTCCGGCTTGTGTCGATCTCTTCTTGGATCGACTGCGGCTTGACTCAACAGGTTTTGAAGACTCTTCGTACTAGACGACACTCAAGATGCGGATTTTGGATTATCATTTTTTTTAGTTTTGCCTTTCTTCAAATGCAATGCTATTGCATATGCTTTGCATTTGAGGGGGGGGTGTAAAGGAGTATTAGTATTGGTGTAGGTCTCTATGAGTCCATATTTGTCTAGGTTTACTATTTTTGTGCCTCAAGTCTTTTGTACTATATATTGTGGCCTTTGCCCCCCTGGTAATACAAGTTGCTGTTTGTCTAACAAGAACAATCATCATTCAATGGGTCATACTAAGGTGTTGGATCATACCAGTATTTAGTTTGTGGTTGGTTGCTCTGAGTCGGCGGCTTAGGTACATATATGGCGCGATTGGTTGCCAACGGGCATTTCTGGGCTCCCAAGAACCTGTTTGTTCCTGGGGTTTGGCTGGGATCTGGGAGGAAATTATCTAAAAGCCACGTTATGGATTTTGTTTGGCTAGCCAGCTTGTATAGAGAGATATACAGAGCCCGTGTTAATTGGATGACTAGTGTTTCCGGGTTTGTCTAAGCAGAGAAACACGTCTTTTAATTGTTTCATTTGTTTGTTAGCCAGCGCACTTACGAAATGGGCACTCATCACTCATGGTGAGATGTGTTCACCGCATTCCAACATTGGTGAGCTTACCATCAAGCGGTAACAACATAACGCATCACAACATAACTAAATTCAGCTTACATCATAACAGAAACCCGATCACAGCATGACACAAATAACAGACGTAATTCTTACGTACGTACTCTAACAATTAGCATAAAAAAACGTACGTACTCTAACAGTACGTGTAGGCGGAGCAAGGCCCAGGGCAACAAGGGCCACGGCCCAGGGCGGAGCTCAGGTGAGGCCCAAGTCGACCAAACGAGGAAGGCAGAACCCGTTTCGTTCGCCTCCAATATCTGTTTTACTATTTCAATTTTTTTAGTCATTTCTGATGTACGTTCTGGGAGAGTTAACAGTTGATCTGAAAATATATGTGCATGCTTGCTATCGTACCAATTTTTCTCGCTATTACAAGAGTTTCTTTAGTAGTTTTTTACCCTTAGTTTGGTCTGGGCCTTCCTCCAATTCAGTCAGACTGCACACCGAGGAAACACTCCCCTCACACAAAATAAGTACTATAACGGCCGGAACCACAAGTGTAGCTCGAGCTACATGTAGCTCGTTTTTTGAAAAAATTGAAAACGACATTTTAGATTTTCAAAAAATTCTGAAATTAAATCTACGTGTAGATAATATTGTGATCTATAAACCTGGAAATTCTCGACTGAAAATACCTTATATTCGGAGCTGTGCAAAAATGAAAAATCCTGATATCAATATTAGTGAACAGTGTAAGATTTCAAAATTTGTCAGATTTTGTCATTTTTCTGCAGCCCAGAATATGAGGTATCTTGAGTTCAAATTTTACACATTGGTAGATCCCATCATTGTCTACATCTAGATTTGTTGTCAGATATTTTTGAAACTTTAAAATCCCATTTTGAAATTTTGCAAAAAAGGAAGCTACATGTAAGTGTCAAGATGAGATTTACGTGAGGAAATTATTTAAACTTTTTTTTGAAACATTTAAATCACGTTTTTCGAATGTTTTGAATATCATGGTATATGGCACCCGGGTGCTCCACCATAATTCTCCATGTGGACGCGAATTTTTGGCTCCCAGGTGCCAGGGCACCTGATTTGAGCAAAAAATTCAAAACAAGTACTAAAATTGAATTAAAAAATACGGCCTAAATCATGTGTGTGTAGTATGTATGTAGGTATGTGCATGTCAAGTTTTAAGTTAAAATATGAAAGTATGTAGCCTACACAAAAATAACAAAACATACTGTTCATAATATAGTGAGTAGACGTATACTATTCACAGTATAACAAAGTTTCATTTTCACTTTTTTGTGTGGATCATATATGGCCGTATTTTTTGCTGAAAATTTGCACGCGTAAGTGTCAAGATGAGATTTACGTGAGGAAATTATTTAAACTTTTTTTTGAAACATTTAAATCACGTTTTTCGAATGTTTTGAATATCATGGTATATGGCACCCGGGTGCTCCACCATAATTCTCCATGTAGCTCGGGCTATAAAAAATTCACTCTCCTATAACGGCATGACTTGTCCGGGCAACGAATTGCTCTCATCCCGTACAAGATCGAGCTGTTTTCCTATGCTAGCGCTCTCCTAATTTTGTCTTGTGGAGTGTCTGGCTCTCAGGGTCACCAAATCGAAAGATGGGGCCGGTGCATGATCATCACCTTTCGTACGTCGATCGGGGAGACTTTATCGTATGCTTACGAATAATGAGGTGTTGCTGATGGGACCAATTAACTTATGCCGTTCACCAAACAGGAGCAGCGATCTAGTTCGAAGCTACAGTCTGATGGCCATTCGGCTCCTCGATTGTTTGTTCAAGTCACAGAAGTGAAAGAAAAAAAAAACCTTGGGAGCTCAAACCATGTACGGTGTAGCACGGATACATTGATGCTCTGCATCGTGGCTTCCTTTTACGCAAAACCTTCCAATCATCTTCCGTTCTGAATTGAGCATTAATCCGATTTCGCGGCCATTGACGCAGACGAACAACCATGCTCGCTGTGGTCCGGACCGTCCCAACGAGTACCTTCAAGGCGTTTCAGTAATCGAATACTACCATTTCAGTTATGCACATCGTTTCTGAATTTGGTTTCGAATCGACGGATCCGATTTGAGGGACGGCCTACCGTTTCATGTTTCCGACTAGTATGGTCCGGACTCTGGACCCTCCCAGCGAGTAGCTTCAAGGCGCAACGGTACTGATAAGAGGTTGGGGTGGTTATCCCAGCGGGGAATGGTCAAACGGAAACGTCGGAGCAGAAGCCCAGAAGGGGCTGCTACCGGTGGTAAGCGATGTGATCTTGACTGGGAATCGAAGGTGATTGATCTGGTTGGACCTATTTCTCTGTACACGTTACTTGATCAGTACTTGTCGGCTTGTCGCACTGGATCGATTGCATAAGCTTCGGCCCGGACAGTTCACGATGTTTGGTCTGATTCTAACAGGCGTTTGTTAGGTCCTGCTCATGATACAGTCCATCTTCACCATCCCGAAATGTACAGTTCATCTCATGTTCATAATAATATTTCAGAGAGAAGTTTAAGCTCTTGTGGACTTCTTCCAAGCTCCAACGGGTAGTTGTTTTCAGAATACGATTTTTCTTTTTGAAAAAGAGGCAAAAGCTTTGCCCCATATATCAATTAAGAAGAGGGTGCTCAGTTTTTAGGAGAAAACCGAGCGAAACCTATAGCAACGGGCCAAGCCCACACAACCAACACACTCACACAAACCACAAAGCGACACAGATAAACACTTGAACACGAGACTCCAATGCCATGCCAAAAAAGACAAGCCACGACACTGGCGGGCACCCGTCAACCAATTGCGGATCCGGGTAAGGCAACTGACAAGGTGGCGACAAAATCGCAAACCTCTCTGGCGACGACAGCTCCGGGCACTGTTCGTAACGGCCCAGACATAGCAACCCCATCACCAATAGAAACAACCTGACTGCCGGACTCAGACGAGAGAGAGATTGCAGCGTCACTAGCACCACACTTCTCAAAGGCCACCGCTTGACATGGCGGAGAAACCACATCCAAGGACTCGTGCGAGTTGGGCCTCACTTCCTCGACGGAAGGGGGCGAAAGCACACCACCACACAACTCTAGGAGCTCAGGCATGATCTGCATGACCGGAGCCGTGATCACCGAACTCGCCCTAGCACGAGGAGAGAAACAACCATGAAGGCTCTCTCCACCCGCGCCCACTTTTTCATCATCAGGCACAACCAAAGGATCGGCAGGCGTCAGAAAGCCCCCAATCGCTAGCATCCAGCCATGCAAGGAGTCAACGGCCTCGTGAAGAGGACGAATGACCTCCTGAAAAAACTCAGCTTGCTTCTCTAAAGCGGATTCCATATCCGCTGAGGTCAAAGAGCCAACAGGACCAGAAACAACTGACGCCTAGGACCGACGATGAGGCACATCAAACGGCAGCGAGACCTCAATCTGGGCCCGACGGGGAGCAGTTGCTTGGCAAGGCGATGACGCGGCAAGGCCTGCCAACAAGCTGAGAGGACGCCAAGTGTTACGGCAGTCACTTGCGCGATGACCGTTCTCAACGTATCGAGAGCACCTGAAGGGGTCACAGCAGACCGCGGCACGGTGACCAGGAACAAGGCACCTGCAACATCTACCCTTGAGCCAAGCAGGGACAGGACGACGAGCAATTGGCAGGACTGGCAGAGCCGAGCGGCGTGAGCCGCGCCGTGGCATCACCTCCTGCCATCCATCATGCTCGCCCCCCACACACTCCATGTCCTTGCCATCAACCTTCTCAACATCAGCACCAACATGATCAGCAGCGTTGATCCCATCAAACCTGACCAAGATGTGCCTAACTAGACGGAACATCACCAGAATGGCCAATCTTATCCCCCCTATCAGCAACCTGATGGTGTACCTAGATACGTTCTCGCTCTATAGCTACCAGTAGACCTGTATGATCAGCAGCGCTCACGATGGCAATGGAGCGGGTTTGGATGGATATAGCAATACCAAATCCATGCCCAAATCCATTAGTCTCGCTCTGCCCCGCCCACGAAAGTATCCATGGGCATGGATGTCGCTCCAAATCCAAATCCGCTGGATACCCGGATATCCATGGATATCCATGCCCATAAAATTTCCGTAGCATTTCAGCAATATTTCACTTGCATTTCAGCAATAATAAGCTAACATGAATATTTTGGGCAGATGGCTCAATTTTGGCTATGTGCTTAATTATGGCAAGCAATTACCAAGGAGGCGGAGCAATCAGCGAAGAGCCAGAGTCAATACGTACGAAGCCCAACCATCACATCTGTGAATGGCTCTTCCGTGAGTATTTAGAGTATAAAATCATTAAGACTTAAATTAAGGATCTGGTGATTTGGAGCTAAAAAATGGCAGCTAAGACTAGGTAAAATCGCATGTGTCACTGACATGTGGGTTCCACATGTTTGCCGGATATCCATCGAATATCCACGGGGCAAAAGCTCTGCCGGTGCCCGCTCCATGAATTATTGGATATCCGCCCCATGAAATCCGTGGACACAATTAACCCTCCAAACCCATGCCCGGCGGGTCGAATATCCGTGGATATCCGGATCCGTGGATAAAATTGCCATCCTTAAGCAGCGCTGATCCAATCAAACCTGACCAAGAAGTGCCTAACTAGACGGAACATCACCAGAATGGCCAATCTTATCCCCCCTATCAGCAACCTGATGCTGTCAACTGTCATAGCTTGGCTGGTCTGGCCGTCCAGGTAAAGGAGGGCTACGCTGAAAAGAACCCGTACCGGCTCTTTTAAGCCGCCCAATTAAGTGGTACTGTTTTTCAGCCGCCGTGGAGCATCTCCAATTTGCCGGCTCTGTTGCAGCGAAAAATCTGTCTTCTGTCTATAGCGTATAGGCCTCGCGTAGCACTAGACCCTGTGTCTGTCCGTCTCGCCGGCGTGGTGGCTGGTCCTGACGCAACGCGTCGGTTCGACCACGTCGCCATTGAAGCGCTTTGTGAAGACCAATCGGTCTGACCATACGATTCAATTCGATTACACAGTAGATATAGCACGATCATAAAATCATAAAACAAATAAGTTGTGTAAATCAATAAAGTAGAGTAACAAATCACATCGAGACATGAGATTACGTCTACTCCAATTTGAACTAGAAACGATAGCATGATCTCAAAGAGAGAAGACATGATTATACACGGTACATCTGTGTCGCCGAAGAGATTGTGGACGTCTGGAAAGAAGTCATTGTCGAGGAAGGAGTACTGTAACAACGTGGCGCCGTCAGTAGTCGTGCTAGAGCGCTCCCAAAAAACCTGATCGCCCCTAACCCGTAGGGTTTCTGGAGGTCTGCTCTCCCGTTCTTTGGTGTACGCCGAAAATATGGGACGGGGAAGACTTGGGAGGCGGCACAAAGTTATGGAAGAAGCTAGTCACATGTGTTGCGTGCCAGCTAGGGTTCCGCGTCTCGGTTTATATAATGCATGGCAGATAGGTCGTGGTCAGGGTGGGCATAAAAACCGTGAAACCGAAAACCGAACCGAAGCCGAACTAACCAAAATCTCGGTTTTTTCCATTAACTGCTATTTGTTCGGTTTCCATTTATACTAACCGAATTAAATTTGGTAGAATTCGGTTTTTAGCCCCACCAACCGAACAAGACCGAATAGACCGAATTGATTAACCTACCATCATTTTGTGCATAAACCGATCATTTCATAGAAGCCCAAATGCGTTTGATGTTCCAAAAATTGTTCATTCAATGTATGACTTTGGTCTTTGATGTACTAGCTTTTTCTGAATATAGCGTGAAGCCTGCATAATAGAACACGTCGCTCGAAGTCTTAGCTACCCCTTTTAATCGCTCACGAGTGATGCACCTGTACCACGAGTGCCGCAGACCTACCAAATAGCATCCCTCCACGATTGGTGCTCATTTGTCGATTTCTTGCGCAGTTGATTCTTTTTGTGTTGATATGTCAATCACTATTTGCTTTCTTCGGTGATGCCTACTATTTGTTCAAGTGAGTAGGTTCATTCGGTTTTAACCGAAAACCGAACCGAATTTGTCGGTTAACCGAATCTTCGATTTCCTAAATTTTCATGCCAATTTCGGTTATCATTTTTGAAAACCGAATTTGTTCAAAAACCGCAAAAACCGAACCAAAATTTCGGTTAAAACCGAATGCCCACCCTGAGGTCGTGGGGAACATCCCACGGTCCACAAAACTGAAGAAGGCTGATAATGCTTCTGTTGTTAATGACTCGCAAAATTAATCTATTATATACTAAAAGCACAATACGGAGGTCTAAAATAGAGCCACCACGTTAATCCACAGCACTCAAATTATATATACCGTTAGATGTATAATTGATGGTTATGATTTAGCAGACTCGCCGTAGATTTACGTAACACACGAAGCCAGGTTCAAGTTTGACACGTAGAAGTTTAGGCAGGTAAAATAAATCTAATGTGCCGTAAGCCCACATCCAGATTTGACACGATAAAAGTTTAGTTTGGCACCACAAAGATATCATGTGTTGTGTACCCGTGTTTTTTTAACTGCACGTGTACTTTATGGAAACAAGGAACCAAGTCCAACTCTAAATCAATAGTTTTTGTTTTCTCTTGTGGGCCCTCATGAACAAAGTCTAACTCAGTTTAGAGAAAAAACGTAGCTAGCCAACCACGTCTATGCAAGGAAGAAAAAACGAGTTTGTTGAGGAAAATACACATACCTAATTAGCTCACTAGAAATAACTAAACCCGTTCATGATCCTAGGAAACAACTAATCCCGTACATGAAAGAGACAGAGTACACTAGCTTAACTAGCTAGAACACTCAAAGTCCCCACCGTTGGAAAATTTGCTATGATTTTTAATTTTTAATATTATATAAATGATATAGTACAAACTCCTTTGTTCCGAATTAATCGATGCACGTGATTATGCACGTACTGGTGTCCACTCAATTGAATGGCTAACAAACGCAATTCCATCCCCATCAATTAAATAGGAACTGAGAGAGTATTTTTTCAAAGCAATATTTTCGTGCGTTTCGGGGTGCTGCACAGTACAAAGTTTTACCGTCATGCCAATTCACGTAGCTGAGTGGGTATACTGTTCACAAAATCTGCACTATTAATACTTTATGTAATACATTTTTCAAAGAAAATTTTATGATATATCAGCCTCAAAATAAAATGATCAACAATTCAATTGAATATAACTATGGAAATGAGAAGAAAAATCATATGCAACTTAAAATGTATACACGGTTGTGTTCCACGACAAGAGCACCAAGGAATATATTAAAAGAATGATGTAATTCAACGTGCACTTTCTTTTTTGTTTCAATCTAAGGTTTATACTCCCTGTATTCACAATTACTTCGCATCCTGGGTTTGGTCAAAATTAAATTGCATAAAATTTGACCAAATATTTATCAAAGAATATCAATATTTATATTATAAAATTTATTTTAATAGAATCATCGTAAATTATATTTTCAATATATATTTTTGGTATCATAGATATTGATATTTTTACTCAAACTTTGCAAAGATTGACTCTATGGGGAACTAAATAAAAACGGAGGGAGTAATGCGTTAAGATTTAAAAGAACATGACATAGCTAGAACGCTCAAAGTCTCCACCATGTGGGAAGATTTGTTATGATTTTTAATTTTTTATGTAATAAAGTATAAATGATTTAGTACAAACTTCTCCATTACAAATTAATCGACGCGAGCGATTATGCACGTACTGTTATCCGCTCAATTGAATGGCTAACAAACACAATTCCGTCCCCATCATTAAAAGAAAATGTGAACAAAGGGAGTATTTTTTCAAAGCAATATTTGCGTGCGATTCGCCAAGGGGGTGCTGCAGAATACAAAGTTTTACCATCATGCTAATTCACGTAGCTGAGTGAGCATACTGTTCACAAAATCTGCACTATTTAATACTTTATGTAATATATTTCACAAACAAACTTTTATTATATGTCAACCTCAAATTAAAATTATCAACAATTTAATTGAATATAACTATGGAAATGAGAAGAAAATCATATGCAACTTGAAATGTGTACACAGTTGTGTTCCACGACAAGAGCACCTAGGAACATATGTAAAAGAATGATGTAATTCAACATGCACTATTTTTTGTTTCAGTCTATGGTTTATACTCCTTGTGTTCACAATTACTTCGCATCATGGGTTTGGTCAAAATTAAATTTCATAAAATTTGACCAAATATTTATAAAAATATATCAGTATTTATATTATAAAATTTATTGTAATAGAATCGTCATAAATTATAATTTTGGTATAATGGACATTGATATTTTTTATATTTTTAGTCAAACTTTGCAAAGATTGAATCTATAGCGAACTAAATAAAAAACGGAGGGAGTAATTCGTTAAGATTTAAGAGAACATGACATGGCTAGAACGCTCAAAGTCCCCACCGTGGGGAGATTTGTTATGATTTTTAATTTTTAATATAATAAAGTATAAATGATTTAGTACAAACTTCTTCATTCTGAATTGATCAACGCGAGCGATTATGCACGTACTGATGTCCACTCAATTGAATGGCTAACAAACAGAATTCCGTCCCCATCAATTAAATAGGAACTGAGGGAGTATTTTTTCAAAGCAATATTTTCGTGCGATTCGCCAAGGAGGTGCTGCAGAATACAAAGTTTTACCATCATGCTAATTCACCTAGCTGAGTGGGCATACTGTTCGCAAAATCTGCACCATTTAATACTTTATGTAATATATTTTTCAAAGAAACTTTTATGATATATCAGACTCAAAATAAAATGACCACCAATTCAATAAAATATAACTATGAAAATGAGAAGAAAATCATGTGCAACTTAAATTGAGTACACAGTTGTGTTCCACGACAAGAGCACCAAGGAATATATGTAAAAGAATGATGTAATTCAACATGTACTTATTTTTTTTGTTTCAATCCATGTTTTATACTCCCTCTCTGTTCACAATTACTTCGCATTCTGGGTTTGGTCAACATTAAATTTCATAAAATTTGATCAAATATTTATCAAAAATATCAATATTTATCTGATAAAATTTATTGTAATAGAATCATCGTAAATTATATTTTAATTATATATTTTTGGTATCATGGATATTGATATTTTTTTATATTTTTTGTCAATCTTTACAAAGAGACTCTGACTAACGAACTAAATAAAAACGGAGAGAGTAATGCCATAAGATTGAAGAGAACATGACATCGAATAAAATTTGGTGAATTATCATGGTAAAACTATGCTACTAATAGATGAGTGTTCATGACCGATAAGGGCAGAACCCTGTAGTAGGATAGCGGGATTGAATACATTCCGTGTTGCTAAGACATGCAACAAAATAATGAACTTTTTAGTTGCTGCCCTCGCATTTGCGAGGGCCACCGTGCTAGTTTCCTAAACAACGAAGGCTTGTGCTTTCTTGAGTGAAACACAAGAACGGCTGATAGCAAAGATGGTTAAGATTAAATGATACTACGATATTCTTTTGGGAGTTTACACTGTTTTGAGGCTTGGAAGTCTATGGAAGCACAAGTCAGCGGCGAAAATATAAGTAACATGCATGGATATGAACTCGGCTTGACTATGAACCACTCAAACTCTCTCCCAACTAGTAATATCAACTCTATACGTGTTAAATAGCCGTGTAAAAATCTGAAAATTTATATTGATCTTGAACCAAAACCCACTACCAAATTAACATAAGCCATCTCAGCCTTCACCTCTAGTTGGTCAGTTGGCGATTGTCTAGTGTATAGTACGTACTAAAATCGAGGTAACAGTTCTTGTTGCTTTTTTTTTGTTCTTCCTTGAAGGGCCATGTCCTAGCGTTGTCGAACATTGAAAACATATATCGTTCTGCTAGACACCTATGGTCGGTCCATGGACGGTTCGATCACGAACTAAAGTGGCCCAGGTTCCAGACAAAAGGTGGACACGTTAAAAGGAACTTCAGAGTAGACCCGGACCAGATGGTTCAGATTCCAGACAAAAAAGTGTAAACATGATGAGCAGATTTAATTGTCAGTACCATGTTACTGGTCGGCGCCGTTTGTCCCACATGCTCCAGCAGTACGGAGTAAACAGACACACAAAAAGAGAAGTTGCCGAAGAGGACAGAACAACGAAGGGCCCAGAACTGCACGCGCGCATGGTCGCGTCGAAGAGTTCCCGGCCGATCCGGCACGGTGAATCGGCGACCCCGCGATCCGGCCGGCGCCGGTGCACGTCAATCTCGCTGGAGAGAGCCGATATGGGGCGGTACCATGTGGGTCGATCTCGGTGGCGTGGCGGGTTGATTCCGTCGATCGGCTGCGTCGCGGGCGGCGTCGACGCACGCTGGGTTTTTTTTTTTGAACTTTAGGCAACTTTATTACTGAATAATAATACGGTCCTCAACTATTACAGGAACTAAGAAATCTGGGGGATCCGAAAACTAGAAACCCCTAAAGCTCTGCGAAGAACCGTAGCGAGCAAGCTCGTGGGCAGCGACATTAGCTTCTCGCGGAACATGTTGAAATGTTGCCATGCCAAGCATCATTAGTAAATGCCGGCAATCATCAATTACCACCGCAAAGGACCCTCTGAACTCTGACGGATCGAGAACAGCTTGAACTACCTCAAGAGAATCCGACTCCACTACAAGGGAATTGGCACCAAATTGCTCAGCCAACTGAAGACCCGAGAGCAGCGCCGCCGAGGCCTCCATTGCTGTTGCATCAATCGCTGAATCAGTGTAATTACAGCTAGCTGCAACAAAATTTCCTCCAGAGTCCCTGATTATCGCCCCTGTAGCACCTCTTCCTGAGTCCGCATCAAAAGCGGCATCCACATTCATTTTATATACTCCCTTAGCCGGCCTCATCCACCCATTCCGACGAATAGCATTACCAATTCCTGTAATCTTCACACTATTAGCCAAGATACCCTGGATATTAATGATTGTTCTCTCCAGGCTACGAACAGGCTCTTTGTTCTTAATTTGCCTTCTTGACCACAACAGATACCAACATGTTATCATCACTAGCTCAGCCCGGTGCTCCATATCGCATGCTATGCCTCCAGGTCGCGGGGAACACAACAGTTCTTCAAGCACTAGCGAGCCAGAAGGGTCCATCCGCACTTCGCCACGCCGACTGCCTCGGCAAGTCCTAAACCCTCCCGAGACCAACAATGATCTTGGGCATTTGAACAACATATGCCTTAAATCCTCCGCATCCACGGTACGGACCGGACAGGTTAACGGCCGATCCAACATGTCGATTAGCCAAAACACATAAACATGGAACAATCCCATGCAATGCTCGCCAAGTAAAAATCTGGACTTTCCGAGACACTTTTGCTCTCCAAATTTGATTCCAAACCTCATGAGGTGACGATCTATCAGTATTATCAGATCTCTGTGCTCTTTTTCTGTACTCCACCCGCCAGTCCATATGGTAAGCCGATTTAACCGTGAAACAACCTGTTTTGTTTGGATGACATGCAATGAAATCAGGTTGATCATAATTCGGCAATGGTATCCGTAAGATGCGATATACATCAACGGGCCAGAAATTCTCCCGAAGCAGATCCTCATCCCAACCACCTATTGTTGGGTTAATCAATTCCTCAACCCTTGTCAAAAGACAACGACCTCTTGGAGTAGTCACCATCCGTGTTGGACTATCTGGTACCCAATGATCTGTCCAAATATCTATAGTAGTACCATCTCCAGGTCTCCAAATACAACCTCTTTTAAATGTTTTCAACCCTGCCATAATACTCTGCCAGGTAAACGATGAGCCCTTCTTCAGTCTGGCATTAATCAGATCACCATCTGGGTAATATTTTGCACGCAAAACTTGGGCACATAAAGAATCGGGATCACTTAATAACCGCCAACATTGCTTAGCCAACATTGCCTAGTTAAAACAGTGTAGATCACGAAAGCCCATTCCCCCTTCAGTTTTAGGAATACTCATCTTCCACCATGCCATCCAGTGAATTTTGCGTTGAGTGCTTGTACCTCCCCACCAGAACCTTGCAATTGCATTACAGATTTCCTTGCAAACTTGCTTTGGTATATTGAACACTGACATAGCATATGCCGGTATAGCCTGAGCTATTGCCTTCAGAAGTATTTCCTTACCTCCCATCGACAAAAGTTTCTCATTCCACCCATTAATTTGCTGACAAATTCTTTCAATCAAATGTTGAAAGCAATCACTTCGATCAATGCCCACAATACTTGGCAGTCCAAGATATCTGTCTGACAAAGATTCCACCAGTATATTGAGGTGCACACAAATTTCCTCCCTTATCAGAACATTTGTATTTGGGCTGAAAAAAATACTAGACTTTGCTTCACTTACAAGTTGGCCGGAGCTTGCACAGTACATCTCTAGTGCATTTCGGAGAGCCGTGGCGTTTGACAAATCAGCCGACATCAAGATCAGAGAATCATCGAGCAAAAGAAGGTGTGACAACGACGGTGCGTTCCTGCACACTCGACCCCTTGAATACCACCGATCATCTCCTCATACGCTAGAAGGCTGGACAAACCCTCAAGCACAAATCAAGAATAAATACGGTGACAGAGGGTCACCCTGTCTAATACCCCTTGTAGGGGTAAATGTCTCAGTTTCTTCTGAATTGAACCAAACCCTGCAATTTACCGAAGAGACACATGCCATGATAAGATTAACCCAGCCTTGGTCAAAACCAAGCCGCAACATCATATCCCGAAGAAAATTCCATTCCACGCGATCATACGCTTTGCATATCCAATTTTACCGCACAAATACCTCTATTACCTTGTCTCTTCGTCTTGATTGCATGGAAGCTCTCGTAGGCAACCAACACATTGTCTGTAATCAATCTCCCTGGGACAAAAGCGCTCTGTGTCTTCGAGATAATATCAGGTAATAACCCTTTCAACCTTCTCGACAGAACCTTTGAGATCACTTTGTAGATCACATTACAGAGGCTAATAGGCCGAAACTGTGTAACGAGCTCAGGACTATCCACCTTAGGAATTAGAACAATAGCAGTTTCGTTCCAATCCTTAGGTATAACACCAGTATTTAGTGCTTGGAGCACCTCACGGGTAACCTCCTCCCCCACCACATCCCAAAACTTCTTGTAGAACACTGCGTGCAACCCATCAGTACCAGGTGCCTTGTAGTCTCCAATGCTAAACATGGCTGCTTTTAACTCTTCAGAGGTATATGGCTTTAATAAAGACCCATTCATTCCCGAGGTTACCCTAGGGATCACCCTATTCAGTAATTCCTCATTAGTTTGTTGCACCTCAGAGGTAAACAGATTGGAAAAGTACTCATGAATTAAAGAGCCCATCTCATCATTTCCTTCGATCCACTCACCATTCGCATTTTTCAACTTCAGAATGGTATTTCGCTTCCGACGTGCCTTTGCATAATTATGAAAGAACGTCGTATTTCGATCACCATGCATAAGCCAGTTAGCACGGCTTCGCTGCATGTAGTGTACTTCTTCTCGCTCAAGAGCAACCTCAATCTGCACGGTAATCTCCTTACGCTTCGGCTAGACTCATCGGACATCGGTCCACTAAGCGAGTCGATGGCGTGTATTTCACACGTTCGTTGGGCAACCCCAAGAGGAAGGTATGATGAGCACAGCAGCAAGTTTTCCCTCGAGAAAGAAACCAAGGTTTATCGAACCAGGAGGAGCCAAGAAGCACGTTGAAGGTTGATGGCGGCGAGATGTAGTGCGGCGCAACACCGGAGATTCGGCGCCAACGTGGAACCTGCACAACACAACCAAGCTACTTTGCCCCAACGAAACGAGTGAGGTTGTCAATCTCACCGGCTTGTCTGTAACAAAGGATTAACCGTATTGTGTGGAATATGATTGTTTGCAGAGAAAACGGTAGAAACAAGTATTGCAAGTAGATTGTATTTCAATAAAGAGAATTGGACCGGGGTCCACGAGTTCACTAGAGGTGTCTCTCCCATAAGACGAACAGCATGTTGGGTGAACAAATTACAGTTGGGCAATTGACAAATAAAGAGAGCATGACAATGCACATACATATCATGATGAGTATAGTGAGATTTAATTGGGCATTACGACAAAGTACATAGACCGCCATCCAACCGCATCTATGCCTAAAAAGTCCACCTTCGAGGTTATCATCCGAACCCCTCCGGTATTAAGTTGCAAAGCAACAGACAATTGCATTAAGTATGGTGCGTAATGTAATCAACAACTACATCCTTAGACATAGCATCAATGTTTTATCCCTAGTGGCAACGAGCACAACACAACCTTAGAACTTTCATCCCACTGTCCCGGTGTCAATGCGAGCATGAACCCACTATCGAGCATAAGTACTCCCTCTTGGAGTTAAAAGCATCTACTTGGCCAGAGCATCTACTAATAACGGAGAGCATGCAAGATCATAAACAACACATAAGCATAACTTTGATAATCAACATAACAAGTATTCTCTATTCATCGGATCCCAACAAACGCAACATATAGAATTACATATAGATGATCTTGATCATGATAGGCAGCTCACAAGATCCGACAATGATAGCACAATGGGGAGAAGACAACCATCTAGCTACTGCTATGGACCCATAGTCCAGGGGTAGACTACTCACTCATCACTCCGGAGGCGACCATGGCGGTGTAGAGTCCTCCGGGAGATGATTCCCCTCTCCGGCAGGGTGCCGGAGGCGATCTCCAGGATCCCCCGAGATGGGATCGGCGGCGACGGCGTCTCGCAATGTTTTCCGTATCGTGGCTCTCGGTACCGGGGGTTTCGTCACGGAGGCTATTTGTAGGCGGAAGGGCAGGTCAAGAGGCGGCACGGGGGGCCCACACCACAGGCCGGCGCGGCCAAGGGGGGCCGCGCCGCCTAGGGTTTGGCGCCCCGTGGCCCCTCTTCGTCTCTCCTTCGGACTTCGGAAGCTTCGTGAGAAAATAGGCCTCCGGGCTTTTATTTCGTCCAATTCCGAGAATATTTCTTTACTAGGATTTCTGAAACCAAAAACAGCTAGAACAACGACAAGCGGCACTTCGGCATCTTGTTAATAGGTTAGTTCCGGAAAATGCACGAATATGACATAAAGTGTGCATAAAACATGTAGATAACATCAATAATGTGGCATGGAACACAAGAAATTATCGATACGTTGGAGACGTATCAGCATCCCCAAGCTTAGTTCTGCTCGTCCCGAGCAGGTGTAAAACGATAACAAAGATAATTTCCGGAGTGACATGCCATCATAAACTTGATCATACTATTTGTAAAGCATATGTAGTGAATGCAGCGATCAAAACAATGTGTATGACATGAGTAAACAAGTGAATCATAAAGCAAAGACTTTTCATGAATAGCATTTCAAGACAAGCATCAATAAGTCTTGCATAAGAGTTAACTCATAAAGCAATAATTCAAAGTAAAGGTATTGAAGCAACACAAAAGAAGATCAAGTTTCAGCGGTTGCTTTCAACTTGTAACATGAATATCTCATGGATATTGTCAACATAGAGTAATATAATAAGTGCAATAAGCAAGTATGTAAGAATCAATGCACAGTTCACACAAGTGTTTGCTTCTTGAGGTGGAGAGAAATAGGTGAACTGACTCAACATAAAAGTAAAAAGAATGGTCCTCATAGAGGAAAAGCATCGATTGCTATATTTGTGCTAGAGCTTTGATTTTGAAAACATGAAACAATTTTGTCAACGGTAGTAATAAAGCATATGCATCATGTAAATTATATCTTATAAGTTGCAAGCCTCATGCATAGTGTACTAATAGTGCTCGCACCTTGTCCTAATTAGCTTGGACTACCTGGATTATCACCGCAATACATATGCTTTAACCAAGTATCACAAAGGGGTACCTCTATGCCACCTGTACAAAGGTCTAAGGAGAAAGCTCGCATTTGGATTTCTCGCTTTTGATTATTCTCAACTTAGACATCCATACCGGGACAACATAGACAACGAGATAATGGACTCCTCTTTTAATGCTTTAAGCATTCAACAACAATTAATTCTTTTCTCATTAGAGATTTGAGGATGTTTGTCCAAAACTGAAACTTCCACCATGGAACATGGCTTTAGTTAGCGGCCCAATGTTCTTCTCTCACAATATGCATGCTCAAACCATTCAACTCAGTGTAGATCGCCCTTACTTCAGACAAGACGAACATGCATAGCAACTCACATGAAATTCAACAACGAGTTGATGGCGTTCCCCAGTAAACATGGTTATCGCACAACAAGCAACTTAATAAGAGATAAAGTGCATAATTACATATTCAATACCACAATAGTTTTTAAGCTATTTGTCCCATGAGCTATATATTGCAAAGGTGAATGATGGAATTTTAAAGGTAGCACTCAAGCAATTTACTTTGGAATGGCTGGAAAATACCATGTAGTAGGTAGGTATGGTGGACACAAATGGCATAGTGGTTGGCTCAAGTATTTTGGATGCATGAGAAGTATTCCCTCTCGATACAAGGTTTAGGCTAGCAAGGTTATTTGAGGCAAACACAAGGATGAACTAGTACAGCAAAACTCACATAAAAGACATATTGAAAGCATTATAATACTCTATACCGTCTTCCTTGTTGTTCAAACTCAAAACTAGAAATTATCTAGACCTTAGAGAAACCAAATATGCAAACCAAATTTTAGCATGCTCTATGTATTTCTTCATTAATGGGTGCAAAGCATATGATGCAAGAGCTTAAACATGAGCACAACAATTGCCAAGTATCACATTACCCAAAACATTTATAGCAATTACTACATGTATCATTTTCCAATTCCAACCATATAACAATTTAACGAAGGAGAAACTTCGCCATGAATACTATGAGTAGAAACCAAGGACATATTTGTCCATATGCTACAGCGGAGTGTGTATCTCTCCCATGAAGTGAATGCTAGGATCCATTTTATTCAAACAAAACAAAAACAAAAACAAAACGACGCTCCAAGAAAAAGCACATAAGATGTGATGGAATAAAAATATAGTTTCAGGGGAGGAACCTGATAATGTTGTCGATGAAGAAGGGGATGCCTTGGGCATCCCCAAGCTTAGAAGCTTGAGTCTTCTTGATATATGCAGGGGTGAACCGCCGGGTGCATCCCCAAGCTTAGAGCTTTCACTCTCCTTGATCATGTTGCATCATACTCCTCTCTTGATCCTTGAAAACTTCCTCCACACCAAACTCGAAACAACTCATTAGAGGGTTAGTGCACAATATAAATTGACATATTCAGAGGTGACACAATCATTCTTAACACTTCTGGACATTGCATAATGCTACTGGACATTAGTGGATTAAAGAAATTCATCCAACATAGCGAAAGAGGCAATGCGAAATAAAAGGCAGAATCTGTCAAAACAGAATAGTTCGTATTGACGAATTTTAAAATGGCACCAGACTTGCTCAAATGAAAATGCTCAAATTGAATGAAAGTTGCGTACATATCTGAGGATCATGCACGTAAATTGGCATAATTTTCTGAGCTTCCTGCAGGGCAGTGGGCTCAGATTCGTGACAGCAAAGAAATCTGGAACTGCGCAGTAATCCAAATCTAGTACTTACTTTTCTATCAACGGCTTAACTTGGCACAACAAAACTCAAAACTAAGATAAGGAGAGGTTGCTACAGTAGTAAACAACTTCCAAGACACAAAATAAAAACAACGTACTGTAGCAAAATAACACATGGGTTATCTCCCAAGAAGTTCTTTCTTTTTAGCCATTAAGATGGGCTCAGCAGTTTTAATGATGCACTCGCAAGAAATAGTATGTGAAGCAAAAGAGAGCATCAAGAGGCGAATTCAAAACACATTTAAGCCTAACATGCTTCCTATGCATAGGAATCTTGTAAATAAACAAGTTCATGAAGAGCAAAGTAACAAGCATAGGAAGATAAAACAAGTGTAGCTTCAAAAATTTCAGCACATAGAGAGGCATTTTAGTAACATGAAAATTTCTACAACCATATTTTCCTCTCTCATAATAACTTTCAGTAGAAACATGAGCAAACTCAACAATATAACTATCACATAAAGCATTCTTATCATGAGTCTCATGCATAAAATTATTACTCTCCACATAAGCATAATCAATTTTATTAGTTGTAGTGGGAGCAAATTCAACAAAGTAGCTATCATTATTATTCTCATCAAGTGTAGGAGGCATAGTATAATCACAACAAAATTTACTCTCCATAGTAGGTGGCACCAAAAGACCATTATCATTATTATCATAAATAGGAGGCAAAGTATCATCAAAGGAAATTTTCTCCTCAATGCTTGGGGGACTAAAAAGATCATGAAAACCAGCTTCCCCAAGCTTAGAACTTTCTACATTATTATCAACAATGGTGTTCAAAGCGTTCATACTAATATTACTACCAGCATGCAAATAAGATTCCATAGGTTTTTTAATTTTCGCATCAAACAATCCATGTTTTAAATCAGGAAATAGAATAAGAAGCTCACTCTTGTACATTATGCCAAACTAGTGTAATAAAAACATGCATGATATTAAGTAAAGTAAAACAAGTAACTAATTTTTTTTGTATTTTGATTTAGTGCAGCAAACAAAGTAGTAAATAAAATAAAGCAAGACAAAAACAAAGTAAAGAGATTGAGAAGTGGAGACTCCTTGCAGCGTGTCTTGATCTCCCCGGCAACGGCGCCGTGAAAATATGCTTGATGGCGTGTATTTCACACGTTCGTTGGGCAACCCCAAGAGGAAGGTATGATGAGCACAGCAGCAAGTTTTCCCTCGGAAAGAAACCAAGGTTTATCGAACCAGGAGGAGCCAAGAAGCACGTTGAAGGTTGATGGCGGCGAGATGTAGTGCGGCGCAACACCGGAGATTCCGGCGCCAACGTGGAACCCGCACAACACAACCAAGCTACTTTGCCCC
>NC_061508.1:281327697-281400876 GCF_022539505.1 Lolium rigidum
GTGTGGGCCCCCACGGCACCCCTCCGACTCTTCTCCGGTGCTCAGAAGCTTCCGGGAATTATAAGGCCTTCGGTCTTGATTTCGTCCGATTCCGAAAATATTTCTTTACTAGGATTTACTGAAACCAAAAACAGCAGAAAACAGCAACTGGCCTTTCGGCATCTCGTCAATAGGTTAGTTCCGAAAAACACATAAAAATGATATAAAGTGTGAACAAAACATGTTGGTATTGTCATAAAACAAGCATGGGACATCAGAAATTATAGATACGTTGGAGACGTATCACTAGCTGAAGCAGATCATCACGCGGGAACTGGCTCCGACGCTCTTCATCATATCCAAGAGGATCTGAAAGACATAATTTTTGCTAGGTATAACAAAATCAAGCGCAACATATGCACTACTCTATGAGCTTCGAGGACATACCCATGAAGTCGGAATTCAGCAGGTCCCAGCAGTTCTCCGTTGTCTCCATGTAATTCCAGAGTCCCCCAGCTCTTTCTGCTGCTCCTTGATGGTCTCACTATCAGTTTTCCTCTTGAGCTGGAACTCGCCCTCTTTACGGATGAGCTCCGAGCTTTTTTCAGCAAGCTTTTTCTCCACCTCGGCAAGTTTGGCCTCAAGGGTTTTCTGGGAGGCGCGCAGAGTTTCCAGCTCGGAGGAGGCTGCAGCAAGGGGCGAGGATGCACCTATTCAAGAGATATGTAAACGTTAAGTTTGAGATGCGGAACATAATCTACAGGCAAAAGAGAGTCGGAAACCAACCTTGGGCTTCTGACAGCTGCTTCTTTAGATCCGCATTCTCTTCTTTGAAATGTTGAATTTTTTCCGCTTGACTGAGGGTAACGCGGCGCTGAAGAGCAATGTTTTTATGCAGCTCAAAATGCAGAGCCTGCTGTTCCTGTAAATTCAGTCAGTGCAAGAGTAAGTTCCACAAGTATTTTATGGTTAAGTCTTTCTAAAGCATTGTTGCCGGAAATCTTTCCGCCATAATGTTTGGGGGCTGCCACGACATTTAAATTTTCCTTCAGTTTGAATTTTTTCTAAGTATCTAGACGCTAACTACACTAGTTTCTGCCTAAATACTTGGGGGCTACTGGGGAGTTACCTTCCGCTTGCGGATGAGCTTGTCCAAGAACTGGCCGGTTTCCCTTTTGAAGTCCTGGATCTCCGACGTCTCGGCGTCATGTTTACCCCAGGCATTGTTCAGCATAGAGTTGAGCAGATCTTGCTCCAACTCCCATTTTTCCGCTTCTGCTAGTTTGTTGAAAAACTTTGTGGCATAGGCATTAGGGGTGGAGGTAAGATCAGCCGGATCTCCAAAATTCTTGGGGAAAACGACCATATCACCAGTTGCAGCTTCAGCTTTGCCGGAGGAGTTGACTTATGCTTCCTCACGGCCTTGTGCTTCAGTTTCTTCAGGGGCAGGGCCCTTGCCGCCGGAACTTTCTCCGCCCGCTTTGTCTCTACTAACCGGAATTATTTTCGGTGGAGTGGATGCAGCAGGAGCAGGAGATTGATCCGCGGGAGGAGGAGATGGCTGTGGGGTAGCTTGGGGGCGCTTGGCGGAGCAGGAGTGGCAGGACCAACGGCTGGGGACTTCTTCATGTATTTTGTGATAGGTTCTTGCACATTGGTCCGCGTAGCGGTGGTGCTCGGATTCCTGCAAGCAGGCAAAGGGAAAACATAAGTAACAAAACTTGTCAACTTAAAAGACGCATAGTACTCGAAAACTTACGTCACGCCCAGAATGTTGGGGCGCGAGCGCTTCCCTGCTGTCGTCAGCAGTTTAAGACGCTCGCGCTCCACCTTCTTGGAATCGAGCGGAGGCGGCTTGGTCACCTTGGGTTTCCTGGCAGAGGCCTCGCCGCTAGCTCCGGCTTCAGAGCCGGAAGCTTTGGCGCGGGAACGCTTCGAAGGTCGAGGGGCAGCCTTTCGAGGCGCTCGCTCCTCCTCCTCCTCAAGGTCCTCCGGATGCTCCTCCGCCGCATCGCCGCTGACTGGGACTCGGAGTATGTTGCGCAGATCCTCCTCCGCCAAAGTATCGAGCTGCGAGAAGGATTAGAAGAACAAGTTAAAACACTTTGAAAAATCGAGAAGTTGAAGAACAACGAAGAAGCAAGTGCTTACCGGAGGACACTGGTCGTTCGTCTTGATGTCTTTTATCAGTTCCGGGACCTCTTGGCCCCGTCCTATCTTCACCAGCTTCTTGAATCTCCTCTTGAGGGAGTCAGCCGGAAGATCATGGCGTGTCACCCGGAGAGGATCGTCCGCCCCAGTATATGCGCACATCATGCGTGCGTTGTAGCGCAGAGGTTGGATTCTCCGGGAGAACCAGCTAAGGGTCAGCTGGGCTCCGGTTAGTCCATCGTGGACCAACCAGGAAATCCTCCGGGCCGCCTTCTCCAGTATCGGAGTTTGAGCGAGCGTGGGGATGAAGCTCCAGCTAGCCAGTTCTTCTGGAGGCTTGTTGCTGAAGGAGGGGAGTCCATCGTGGACATTCGGAACTGAAACATTCTTTACGTAGAACCATCCGGCGTTCCAGTACCGGACGGACTCGTGGGAATCGTGAGGCGGATACATACGGCCAGGTCGGAGCATGAAAGTCACGCTCCCGCAGTTCAGCATGGCCTTGTCCTTCGTCTCCTTCTTCACTCGGAAGAAAAATTGCCACAGCTTGACATCTGGTGGGATCCCAAGATGCCCTTCGCAGAGAGTTGCGAAGTTGGAGAGGAGAAGGTACGAGTTGGGGCAGATGTTGTGGGGTTGGAGCCCGTACGTGTCGAGGACGGAGAGAAAAAACTCCGAACAGGGGAGCGATAGACCGCGCTCAACCCATGCCTTGGTCATGACTCGTTCGTCCGCATCGGGTTTGGGGACGTCGGAGTCACGCATGAAGCTCCAGTGCTCGGAGATCATGCCCTCGTTTTGGAGCTCTCTAAGCTCCGCGTCGGTGGTTTCGTAGGGCCACCATTGACCCCTCACACCTTCGCGGATCCGGGCCTTGGAAGCCTTCTTATTTTCTGCTTCCTGAACCTTGGCTGCCATTCTAGCTTGGCCTTGAAGTTCTTCTTGGAGCTCTTGAGCGGTTGGAATCCGTCCTAGTACGGTACTGGAAGAGGCGGAGAATGGTTGAGCGAGCCTAATGTCGGAAACATATGGTGGTAGATATGCAATGGGATCCGGGCAGATTTGTTCTACAGTGCTGGGTTCCGGGCTACTCGGAGAACTACCAGTACAATGTGGTGAACCATGCGGCATGCTTCCGGCTGCACCCATGCAAACTAGTTGAGTAACCGGAATCTACGCTAAGTCTAGTTCTTCTTCTACGAGGACGGTGCACGTACCGTTAATGGCGCGGCGGTCCGGCGATGCTCCGGTGAAATAGAGGTCGTCGAACTTGCAGCGTTGAGCCTCCGATGACCACGAATCGGCGGCGGAGACGTTTTCCCGATCAACCGTGGCAATCTCGGTGCGGAGGGAGGCCTGGAACGGCGGTGCGCGAAGTTCCCGTGGAGAAAGCTCGCCGGAGTCAAGATCCGTTGGGCGGCGCGGCGCGAGTAGGAAGACGATGCGGTGAAAGAATGCGAAGTTACCGTGCTTAGGGGTATTTATAGACCTCGCGCGGAGATTCGTGATTTGGATCCAACGGTGGAAACGGAACGGTCACACCGTCAGATGATTGACACGTGTCTTAGGTCAAAAGCGGTAAAACGACGTGGAGGTAACTTAACTGTGCGCTCCCAAAATTTCCGGCTAAAGATTCGCATCTCCGAAAATTTAGCGCGGGAAAAGTGGAATCTCCGTTGCATTACCAATTCAGAAGATAAGAAGATCTCCGAGCAGATGAAGCCGGAAACAAGTAAAAGTTTTGAAGCTCTTCAAGATTCTCTTCGGATCCGAGTGACATGAAGTCGGAGGAATGATGAATCTCGGAGAATTTCGGGGGCTACTGTTGTGGGTATACTTTATGGGTATATCAACGGAATAACCTAGATCCGGCAAGCCCGGGTGGCCCATGGTTGGTGATGAGGCATGTGGCCCATCGGGCGGCCCAGTTGCTGTAGATCCTGAAGGATGAAGTCCAGCCCAGGAGCAGGAAGCCGGATCCCAACCGACCTACGGAGGAGGCCAGATTCGTGAAGGCCCATGAAGTATCCGGATCCAGCACGTACTTAGAGGAAGGTGGATCCTTGATGTACACGGCAAGATATTGTACCGTAGTTAGGCAACTTGTATTCCGTCTAGGACTCTCCGTGTAAACCCTAGATCTGTGCGCCTTTATAAACCGGATCCCGGGAGCCCTAGAGGTACAACCACAACTCATTGTAACAACGCGAAAGCGCCCAGATAATTCCAGACAAGCAGCAGTAGGCCCTGTCATCGTGCAGGTGTTCCGAAGCTGGGTAAATCGCGTACCACCGTCCCGTGTGCACTCCGCCCTATGGCCCCTACTTCTTCTCCCCCTCGTGAGGATTCCTTCTCCGAGGCACCGTCGAATAGGCAACGACAGTAAGTTAGCTTTTCTCCCGTGAAGATCCGGTGATTTCGTTCCTTTCAAGCGTTCCAAAGAACATAGAGGAAGCGGATATAAAGTGTGCACAGTTTAGATGGTTAAAATTTTGAGATATCTCATGGTACGTTTGGTTTTTTCCTGTGTGTGCTCTGCCAATCGTTGGCCAGCCAATTTTTTGGCGCAGAAATCTTCTGCCAGCAGATGACCAAAAATATGGCAACAGATTGTGAAGGCTGTACCAAAGGATCCATTGGCAGCCAAAATACTGGCAGTAAACCAAACGAGAGAGAGCCTTTCACGTTACCAATATCTTGGAAGGGCAGCTTGGAGGCATGAACCAAAAATACCCTCAATCAAACTTCTAAGCCTCCGGATCGGCATCCAAGCGATCCAGGAAACTCTACAAAGTACAAAGTAACAATTGAATCAACAATTTTTAAAAGTTGCACTCCTACAAAGAGTATAGTTTTAAATTCTAGTAATGTGTAATTTAGGTGACTATATTTCCAAAAAGAAATCAGACAGACGAAAATGCTTAGGGGCATACATGGCGAAACAGAAGATGCAAAACATATGTCAGCAATTTCAACATTTTGCAACTGTTCGCGCCCAGTTGCATACATATTCATCCCTGGGAAAGCAGAAGCATAAACTGGGAGCACGAGGTAGTACTGATATAACACAAAACATACAACCGGCAACAAACTAAACTTCCCCCATCTCTATATGCAGATAATCTGATGTTGATATGCACTAAAGGGTGAGACAACCCCTAGAACGGATGCTTGCCGATTGCACAGCACTACCATGTACTCCATGTCATCAGCCCCTCTTCCAAGCGCCATTGGTTCGACTGCGGTCAGGCGCAGCAAAGTGAGATTGACCACCGCGGCCTAGTGCACCGTAGTAGGATGCCACAGCAGGGTGCATAAGGTGCCCGTAAGTCAGAAGCTGCTGCACAGGCATGGCAGGCGCAGCAAAGTGAGATTGACCACCGCGGCCTAGTGCACCGTAGTAGGATGCCACAGCAGGGTGCATAAGGTTCCCGTAAGTCAGAAGCTGCTGCACAGGCATGGCAAAATGCTGGTTCCATGGGTATGCCTGGGGCAAGGGGATTTGGGATTCGCTTGGCATGTCATACTGAAGCATGGACTGGCGCCGTAGCTGCTGATAGGGGAGCTGTGGTGTTGGAATCTGCGCCTGCTGAAGATTACTTTGGGAGTTTGGGTTCACTTCTGGTAAGTTACCATGCTTGTGAACAATGCTTGCGGACTCGTCACCTTCACGGTTCCAGGGCTGGGCTGCAACAGATATGTCACCGTACTTGAGAACCATTTCCTTAGTTTCATCTTCAGAGAGAGAAGTGTGCCAGGTCTGTGACGTCGCTACATTGTCAGCGGAGTTTTCATCCTTAACAACACCAGGACCAAAGCCCGGAAGAACGTCAGCGGTTTCAACATCCTGGCGGGGCTGACGAGCATTGGAAGAGCGAGCTGGTGGCTGAGAAATCATTGGAAGAACACTAGAACTCGTGGCCTGACTCTCGGGGACATCTTGCATTGTGGGCACTCTAGGCGAGACATTGGGTCTCTTCCACACGACCAGTCCAATAATAGATGTTTTAGTCCAGGTTAAACTGCCCGACTGCTCCTTTGGCAAATGGTCAGCAAGTATCTGAGCAGCCTCCCCATGAGAAGGACAGAGGTACATCACCACTCCTTTAACAACCTTCACTAATCCTACTCTCCCATTTGCAATATCCCTCTCAATGGTCTGCAGGAGAACAATATGTGGTTAAAAAATCAGGAGCTCGATGATGGTGCTACTCTTTGACTTAATGGCAAATACTCGAAAAAAACAACATTTGAGAAGAACTGTAGTTTCAGGAGAGTAGAGAGAAACCTTTAAGAGACGACGATGACCACTCTTAGGCGACCCCTCCTTCCAACATAACTCAGTTACCTGCAAAACAAGTGACAGATATTTAATGGAAAAAAACAATTTTTTAAGATGAAAACCTCAAGAAATCCAGAAAGGTGTGAAATAAGTATAGATTATTCGGAATATTCGATATTTGAATTTCGTACGATGTGAATATATGTCAATCTACCCATGGTATAAATGCTAGTTTATTTATTATTCAATATCACAGGAAAATAAGGATGTTAATACCAGCATACAGATTCCAGTTGCAGTGTCCAATACATATGGGAACAAAATTTATACACCTCTATGTTTTATAACCTTGTCGTACTGCCTCCAAGGCAACTTGTGGAAGACCAGAGGAGAAGGGGGTAGTAGACTAGATAATTATTATAACTCGTTATGAAAATAGAAAGCATAGCTTAATGATACAGGGCGTGCTGGCCGTACTGGACCTGGCAAATGTTATCGTCTATACACTGAAAGTGCTTACCCCAATGAAATGTCTCCCACAACGATTCCAGAAATTCAGAGGACCAACTTGGGATCTACAGTTCTTAATATGAAGGCAATGGGGATAAATGACCTACTACCCCTAGATTTAATGGAAGCCCTCAGAACCTCAAGCACCATCTCTGCTATGGAACTGCTTTACAGCCATGGCACCGTTGACGGGGAGGGTCTTCTTACCAAACTGGGTAGAAAAATGGCTGAATTCCCACTGGATCCACCACTTTCAAAGATGCTACTAGCTAGCATTGACCTTGGCTGCAGTGACGAGATACTGACTATCATAGCGAGAATATTTTCTATATGCCTAGAGAAAACAGGCTCAAGCTGATTAGAATGTAGTTTTGTCCTAAGTTTATTTCTGTTAACTAAAATCACAGCTGTCAGTACGACTAAATGGCACACTGCAGGTCTGCAGCACATTAGCAGTACTCATTACATCAAATCCAGCTAGTATGCCTAACTTGTATGCACAAATTATGAATAGGCATGCTGAAGACAGGGATAAACACCATATATTCGTAATGCAGATTCAAAAGATTATGAAGAAAAACATGCTTATAAAAGGGTAAAAAACACCCATGAAATGTATTACATCCACTCAACTGCATAGATTCTGTTGCGTCTGGATATTGAACTGACATTAGTGGCTGACTGCGCATGCAAACAGAAGACAGGGATAAAAGAACAGTATGCGTGTGTTGTCATGTTGCTATTTCTCTGAATTTATATCCTTTTTGTTCTCTAAAACTTGTTTTGGACATACCTGAAGTAAGACTTTCAAAACTGTGCTTACTGATATTTGAAAATAACAATATGAATTAGTGGACATGATTGTGATTTGGAGACCTCATCATTTTACAAAACAACTGGTTTCAGATGACTGCTGGGACTATAATGAGGTCCCTCCAACTTTTTGTCCAGCTGGTGAACATCCACCCAAGCAGCGCGCTATTCCAGTGGCAGCCGGACTGGGTCATTTACCATGATCTCGTAATGACACGAATGAGTACATGAGGGAGGTTACCGTGGTTGACCCGAAATGGCTGGTGGAGCTAGCGCCGAGGTTCTACAAGGGCACAGACCCAACCAAGATAATCAAGAGGAAGCGGTGGGAGAGGATCAAGCCTCTCTATGACAAGTACCATGAGCCCAACTCGCGGCATCTCATCAAATGCTGGGCTTGATGGTCCAACCATAGAATGTTTTTGACCGAGCTGTAAATGCTTATGCTCTGCTTGTAGACACTGTCACAGTAGGTACTTTCACCTACCTAATGTACTTCTTTTCCTTGAGACTAGATTTTCTTGGTAAAGTTCCTTGAGACTAGTAGTATATTTGCACTCAAATTTTGACCGTTACTGGGTGGGTTTTCTCTTGTTGGATAATTTACTTATGATTTAATTGTTCTGCTGAATTGACATATATAGTACGGAGTGGAAAAGTCAGCTCTAAATGTCTTTATCCTGCCCTTTAAAACAAGCCTTTTGTGATTTCCTTTCTATTTACCGTAGGGACTTCCCTACAGTTTCACGGTCAAAAATAAATTTCATTTCTATTGTCTGATTTAAAAAGCAGCTTTGACAGCTAGATTACTTTCTCAGTGATTCTTGAATCTCAAGGCACTCGTTGATCTGGGTGAAAAAGTAATACAACACAAGAGCGACATTCATTAATAGTTTGTCTATGGGATTTACTGTAAAGTGTTATACAGTGACCATTGATCTTATGTCTGTATTGTTCTGTTTGAACTTTGAACAGCTGGCTTGTATTACAGCTCGTTTTGGTTCGGAACCTTGGAATTCTTGCTGACGCTTGTCAACTAGTCCTGGCTGCCAAATTTCTTTATGCTACTATCCTACTTTTATTTATTTATTTATCCTTTTTTTTACTCTTGGAATAACATGGCAAGGACGGACTCGTTCAATAGCTTTAAATTTGGTGTTCATCTACTTAGATAGGGACAGAATCTGGCAAATGCGAAGAACAGTTTGCTAACTAGAAATTGCTTGTGGCCATAGACAGTCAGCGCAGAGAAAATAATTCCTATAAATATATGGATCCGTATGGGAGTACGCCTATGTCTAAAGCATTATCCTTCTAGGAACAAATGTAGGTATCATGATCAGAGGATGACAAATGTATGTCATTTAAAAAGCACAACTACACATCATGCGTCCAGGTGGGGGACGATTTTTATGGATAACATTCTACGAAACGACAATGTCCTTAGCTTCCTATATTCCAGTCCATCTTTGTAATGCTAACACTAAGAATTATATAATTTTTAGTACGAAAAGTTTTTTCCTGGGGAACAAACCTTTGGATCACAAGGAGTTCTAGTGCATATTGACTTCGAAAATAAATTTTAGCTGAGTTGTAGACAAATTAGTATTCTGTAGAGAGAAAATAGGATGTTACACTTTACATGTGTTGTGTTTTGAGTTGAATAAGCTTATAATCTCTATTTAACATATTTCTATGTCTAACTCTGATCATCGATCTGACTAATATAATATGGATCCTGTGCGTAAAATTGTACTAACACTTTATTTGTAAAAAAAATTGCTGACCAACGGTATGCAATTTTTTAACACATAATTCATATATTGTCAGTAAAATTGATGTTAATTTTTTTATAAGAAGACACCATGTAATTTGGGATGAAGTATCACAATCCATCTAATACCAAAAGAAAGAATGTTTATAACTTTATTTTTGGTGCTACCATGCATTTGTCCGTCTGACATGTTGACCTGGAATGCATTAACTAACCGTTGCATCCAATCTTAAATTTTATGGCATCCCAGTGCCCTGACTGTGAACATGTACACTGTAAGTTCACATAATACAAATACAGGTAATTAAGTTTATGCAGCTATGATGTAACCACAATGAAACACATTCAAGAGACATGTTTCCACTGGGTTCTACAATCAAATCATTATTCTGTCAAAGCGACTGAGACAACTGTTTGCAAAAGTCCACAAGTGCAAGAATGTGTATGTGTCAGTAACAGAAAGAGTATAGAATTGCCAATATTAATAAACGACATAGTCATCCAACCGACAAAAAGATGTATGAAACCACACACAGAACAAATAGTTACCGTTATAGCACGTCTCCTGGATTTAGGAAGTTCTTCAAGATATTTTTTAAGTTCACTGAGGCTGGTTTTTCCATTGATCCCAAGCAAGCGGGGCCACTCATTTGTAGATAGCTTTTCACCACTGCAGAAGAAAAGCAACATAATAATAAAATTTAGGATTCCTCCATAACATGGACATGCAGGCTAGGACATGTGAAGATACACAAAATGAACTGGAGTGTAATTTGTTGAAAATAAATAAAGTACTTTTTTGTAGTTAATAGTGTGTTTCACAGGAAAAAAAACATTTACTAATTGCATAGGATTACTATAAGAAAGGTGATGAAACAAACCTTTTGAAGATAGCAACAATATTTGTGCGTGACCGTGAAGTCAAACTAAGCTTAATTGCTCCCTCCCATATACTGCCATGAATCAATGCAGCATCAGGACTTATCTTACACTGCATATCTGATTCAGGAATCAAACCGTTTAGAGTATCTGGTTTTTCAGCATCCACCTTTTCAGGGGGGGATTCGAATATCACATCTCCCTTTGATTCTACAACTGGATCCAACATTGAAACTGATTTTTTTACGGGCGATTCTAGCTTGGACTCAAAAGTGTCTTGTGGAGATCGTAAATCAGAATGAAATTGGAATTTTAATGCACCAGCATCGTCTTTAGCTATTGGAGAACTTTGTGACTTCAAAGCCTTATCAGCTTTGTCAATACTAGGATCATCTTGCAGGGCTCCAGCGGACTGATCTTCAAAATGTGTTTCTGAATAAAAGAGATCCAAGAATTCATCCAGTGTCATGATCTCTGGAAGATTCTCCGTGTCCTGCAAGTCATCAACCATAGGTTCTTCCGTCATGTCACTTTTCTCATTCGCTGGATAATCCAAATTGCTCGATGTGTTATCGTTGCATGTCTCAGCAACTCCATCTTGAACACTGTTGTCCGATTCCTTGACCTCCTCCTGCACGCTTGTTTGATCCATCCGCCACTCTGAAAGGTCCTTCGAAGCAAGCTCTTCTTTAGTCATTGCACATAGGCATTTAGGTGGTATGTCTCCAGACAGGACTCGCTCCATCAGCGCAGGATTGTTTTTATTTTTCAGATTAAACACAAGCGACCTGCTTTTCGCCTTGTATTTCTTGTTAACTTCTCCAAACAATTTGAACAGCTCCTCTTCGATTGTAACTGCTAAACTTTGGGCCTTACGAATCCTGCCCTTCCTTTCTTCAGTTGCCCCATCAGTGATAGTTTCTGTGTCAGACTCTGGCCCAGTTTGAGATGCATTGACCCCATCAGACATCCTGGCCCTTTTTGGATTGGGTTGTGATATTACAGGTGACACGTTTCCAGCAGATTGTTGCCCAGAGTGGTGGTCAGGATCCATACTCAACGCAGCAGCCAGAGTCTCCCTGAACTTGGATCTGAATGGATCGAGCTGCGCCTGCGGATGAGCCCTTGGGGACAATTCCTTCTGAGCAAAACGCTTGCCGGCAGAGAACGGTGAAGGCAGCGGCTTCAGCATCTGGACCTTCGGGGACACCGGGTGCGCGGACCGGTGGATAGCAGAAGGCAACGGCGGCTGTGGCCGATGCTCCTGTTTCGTGAGTCCCATCGCGCTACGCCTTCCAGACAACACAGCCGCCTACCTAAAGGTGAGATCAATCCATGGCGGAAGAGGGTTGTGTTAGCGCGGCGTACGGACGAAATATACGCGGCAAAGAAACAAAACGGCGCGTACGTGCAAAAGCAATGCAGGTTTCCCGGAGAGCTCACCTCGGCGCTGTAGTGCCTCGCGCGGAGACCGGAGGGCGGCGGCGGAACCAATGGCGGAGCAGGGTTCGTGGTAGGGTAGGGTTCGAGGATTTGGGGGTTTCGCGGTTTCTTGCGTTTTTGGACGCGGTGGAGACGAGGAGACGCCGGCGAATAGTGGGCAGAATGCGGTTCCGAGAGGGGTGCGAGTGGGCCTCCAGTGAGTTGATGGGCCCTCAAAGCTGTCGCTGTAAGTCCGTTCTTGAGATGTGTTTCGCTCAGAAAACAATAGGGGCTATTGCTAAAAAAGAGGGTGTGGACTGCTTGTCAACACAACACATGTGTGATATCAACGGGAAATCTGCAATGCATTTCTTTGCCCGGAAATCATCAACCGAACAGGAACTTAAATATTGTAAACTAAGTGAAAGCCGTATTTGTAAGTTAAAAAGAAATCACACATATTGGTTTGGGGTATATAAACCTACTTATGTAAAATATCGCACATACACCCACACCCACACACACACAACTGTACATAGCTCCGCCAGCATGGGTATGAAATCAGCTCGGCTCATTCACGAAACACGGAACTGCGACATATCTCGATATCCCCTCATCTACGATATGTCGCAGAACGGTCTTTGGCCTGGGTGAAACCCTGGTGAGCGGCTTTTGACGTTGACCACGGCAACACCTCTTGTTGCCGCTTCCTCCTTGGAGGCATGGTCTTGGGCTTGACATGTTTTCCCCTTCTCGGTGCCGGGGAAACCCTAGGTCTGTGGTGGCGCCATGGCGTTGTTTCCTCTGTGGAGGCGTTGCTTTAGCTGCGAGGGGAGTCCCATTGTGGCATTTGGAGCTAATGGCCTCGTCGGTCTCACCAGCGAGGCTTAATGGTGATGTGTCGTTGGTGGTTAGCTACTGCTCAAGACGTGGGTCTCCAGAGTGCTATGTCATCACCAACCTCCTAGTTGACTACTTCCTCATGTTGGATTTATCCTCCCATTTGCTCGTCAATCCCCTAGGCACATGAGTAAGAGTGGAAACAGATCGGATACGGATCGGATAGTGTCCTTCCCATATCTGTTTTCATATTTTCAAAACGTACAGATGCAGATACAGATGTTGCCGAATATAAATTCAGAGCAGAAATAGGAATACAGATCAGGATATAAGGAAATAATAGATTCATTTCTTATGATTCGCTAACTATAGAATGGTAGAGAGATAAATATACCAATATAATGCAAGTAGTTCAAATTGAATAACATAAAAGAACATTTGACCGATTTGTTAGTTTCTCTAGGTTAGGTAATTGGCATATTGGGGTTGAATTACTAAGTTAGTTTGTTAGGTAATTGGCATATTGGGGTTGAATTACTAAGTTAGTTTGTTAGGTAATTGGCATATTGGGGTTGAATTGCTAAAATTGGCTAACATAATATTATTTGGATACGGATATATACATTTCCATATCCACATTTGGTTCAAAATTCAATACCAAATTTATACTAGGCTTTTGTAAAACAGATCCAGATATTTACCATATCCATTTTCACAGGAGTCCAGATTCAGGTATTACCACTTCTATTTTTAATTTCTCGAATACAAATATCGGATAATACGACTATCCACTACCAGTTGTGCTTCAGAATCACGACTAGACCACACACCACCAAAGCACAACTAGGAATTAGTGCATGCTTACGGGCATACGTGCGAACCAGAGATGCATATACATCGACAATGATAAATAAGAAGCCAGAAAGTCTCTGCGATGCAAACATACGATAGCAATTTCAGCTTTCGATTCTTGCAGCTGCCAAGTTGACGCCTAATTTTGTAGTTGCATACATTTCAGTCCCTGGGAAACCAGAAGCATAACTGGATGCACGAGGTACAGATATAACACAAAACATGCAATCAGAAACCAACTAATTTTCCCATCTCACTTCAAAAAAAACAATTTTCCCATCTCTATATGCACATAATCTGATATTTATATATGTGAAATAAGGGATGAGATAACCCCCAGAACAGATGCTTGCACATTGCATGAAACTACCATGGATTCCATGCCATCAGCCCCTGGTTCCAAGGGTCATTGGTTTGAATGTAGTCAGGCCCAGGGAAGTAGGATTGCCAACTGCCGTCTGGTACGCCGTGGTAGGATTGCCAACTGTCATCTGGTACACCGTAGTAGGATTGGTGAAAAGGCTGCATTGTGTGCCCATAAGGCAGAGGCTGCTGCTCACGCATGCCAATATGCTGGTGCTGGGTATATGCTTGGGGCAAGGGGCTTTGGTTCTCTCGTGTCATGTTGTACTCAAACATGGAATGGTACTCTGGCTGGTGCTGATAAGGGGACTGTGGTTGTGGAATATGCGTCTGCAGGAGATAGCTTTGAGAGTTTGGGTTCCACTCTGGCATGTCGAAGTCACCATCGCAATTCCAGGGATGGGCTTCAACAGAGATGTTGCCATACTTGCGAACCATTTCCCTGAATCGATCTTCCGAGAGAGAGGTGTCCTGATGGCCCCTGTAGGTTTGCGACGTCGTTACATTGCCAGCTGAGTTTGAGACGCTCACAAAATTGTATTCTGGCATATCATCATCATCCTTAACAGCACCAGGACCAATGCCCGGAACAACCTCAGCGGCTACAACATCCTGCTGGGAGCGACAATCATTGGAAGAGCAAGATGGTGGCTGAGAAATCCTGGGCAAAACTGAACTAGAAATTATGGCCCGACTCTTGGGGACATCTTGCCTCTTGGGTGGCACCGTCGGTGTGACATGGGGTCTCCGCCACACGACGAGTCCGATAATAGATGTTCCAGCCACCGTTAAACTGCCTGAGTGCTCCTTTGGTAGGTGGTCAGCAAGTATCTGAGTGGCCTTCCCTCGAGGACAGAGGTACAACTCCATCCCTTCCGCAAGCTTCACTAGACCTACTCTCTCATCTCCAATATACGAGTCAATGGTCTGCAGGAGAATAATAGGTGGTTAGCAAATTAGGAGCTCAGAGACAGCCTAAGCTTTGACTTAACGGCCAATATATATGCAAGGTTGGCTAAGCTAATAGAAGAGATCAAAGTTGTGGTATATGTGCCAGACACTGATTCTATACATGATGTAGAAGATGGTGTAAAGGCACGGTTGCTCAACACCCAGTGAGAAGCTCGCAATTGCATATGGGCTCATTTGCACAACCCCTGTTACAACAGTGCAGATAAATAAGAACCCTCGAGTCTGTAATGACTATCACAATGCAAGCGAGTTAATAACTCTAGTGACAGGACCGGAAATTATCATGAGAGATATTCAACCATTTCACCATTTTAAGGACGGTAAATGTTCATGTGGAGACTACTGGTACTAAAGTTCTGAAGGCAGGCCAGATATGGAATTTGAGATATATATAACTTCATGCAACTAATACAAGTAGGATAAGATCATACTCTCAGAATATCAGGTGAACTTAACTAATTGGCAAGTCTATTAAGGTGCTTGCTGAGTTTTTATATGGCGCACATCGTGTGATAGTAGCATTCTATAGAAAAAAAATTATGTTCATGTTCAGACTTTTAGAGCTGCGAATGAAATCTGAATGGGCTTGTACCATACTCTGCTACAGGTCTAGCAGCTACCTTCTTTATCGACACTTCGCGGCTCAGATTGTGAAGTACCAGCGAGCTTTAGTGATCATCCCACGCAGCATACTGTAGACTTAGGTAAATGCAGATATCCTTGCGGCTACAGATGAAAGTTTTGATTATATGAGCTCTCTTTTAGTTCAGGGATGCTTTATGTCTGTTTTGTTTCTCTTTCAATCTCTGTGAATTTGTCAAAAGACTATGCTGTGGTGTTGTAGTTTCCTTGGTAGGTTTGAAAGATTTTCAGATTGCAAGCAAAGAACTTTTGGCGAGTCTTATCATCTATATCCTGTCACTTGTGCTTTTAATGTTTCACATGGAGTATAACATATTAGTGCTTGCGTTTAAAAAGATGTTACATGTTTTAACTACTACAAACCCCAAACAAGTTATGCATTTATTTAACAACTAGTTTTGTTTTGCTTTTCTATATACAACTAATGTTTTTTTGGAGAACTATTTCACTTTTCTTTACCTATATTGTTATTTGACAGGAAGCTTATAACTATTTTACTGTGGCCAGATGATTATACGTGTTCCGGCGCCGCACTTATAAGCATGCTGTTTTAGGCTGCTTCTGGCAACTCAATTACTCTAGCGGTCAAAGTTTTCAAAGAAACTTTGATTTCTTCAATCATATGTTTTCAAAATTGAACAAAGCTTTGTAAAAGACTTCCATGAATTTAGAGCACCATGCAATTTTTAGTACATTTCTATGTTTTATGTGATACTTTCTCTTTCATTAATTTTTTCTTCTGGAAATAAAATATGTGTTATGCTTAAAAGGGGCATTTTAGCCACTATCCTGATTTTCCTGTCACACAGATACTTTTCTGTGTCATGCGGATTTGCTTCTGAACAAAAGAATAATAAATTGGTTGTTTATTTTTGGCCCAGTTATCATTATTGCGAGATTAAAGTTGGTTAAGGAAAATGTCTACCAGTTATTGGAAAATACTGATGTTTTAATTTTAGAAAATAGGTTATTGCACTCCCAAATGTGTGCTCTGTCTAAAACTAATTTTGGTGTGTTGGTGTGAGGTCATATATATCGTTAATATAATAGGAGTACTAAACACAAATCTAAGTGACTTTGACTGTGATGTTGACTAATCTTTGACTTGGACAAGCTAGTTGGTAAAGGATGAGTACGAACAGGGAAGTCGTCATGGAGGTAGTAGTGCTGTTGGAAGGGATAGTACAGCAGCATTCATGGAGGTGGTAGTGCTGTTGGAAGGGATAAAGCAGCAGCATACTTATGTTAACACAGATGACTAGAGAGGGAAGTATGTAGCGGGGCCAGCCTGGGTTTCCCTGCCGCGGCTTCCACACTATCTCTTACCACCTCTCATGGCTTCCCATCCATGTAATAGCAACCGGTAATTTATTTTCTCCGGTGGTACCATGGAGTGTGATTGCTGCATTGCGACAAGGAGAAGCTGCTGAGGGTGGTGAGGAGGATGAGGGAGGAAAGCAGCAGCCAGCAGAAGAGGAGGGAAGAAGAGGTACAGCTGACAGAGGTGAGTGGTGACTAAGAGCATCTCCACTCGTCTCCCCGACGAGGCCCCCGAACGACGTTTTTTCCATCCGGACGGCGTAATTCGGCCCAGTCGCGCCCCCGGTTCCTCGTTTTCGTCCGGATTTGGGCCTAAATTCATCCGGCGATCCCACGCCATCCCCGGCCCCCCGGGGAGCGCTCGGGGACTCTGGACGAAACGAAAGCGCGGGAAATACCGAGGAAACTTCCCGCGCGTCTGGTGGCCCCAACTTGTCGGCGAGAGAAACCGATCGCGGGCGGAGGACGCTGCCGTGGCGGAGGCGATCGCCAGGTCGCTCAACGACCTGGTGCCCGCCGACAACGCTCTCCCGAGGACGCCGCCCTGGCGTGGTCGAGGCGCGACAGGGAGCGCGAGGAGGCGGAGCAGCAGCGGCTGCTGCTGGACCTGGCCGCCGCACGCCAACTCGCCGCCCGCGCCGCTCCAACCGCCGCCCGCGCCGCTCCAACCTCCGCCCGCGCCGCTCCAACCGCCGACGACGACGTCGCGCGCTACCGCCGTCCTGCGACACCTCCATCCGGCGTCGCTGTCCCCTTCGTCGACCTCGAGTCCTCCGACGACGAATGGTACAAGCCATCCCCGGGGTGGGGAGACGCCGGCCAGGGCAGCAGCAGCCAGGCCGCGCAGCCGAAGGTCGAGGACGACGGCTCCGACGACGACGGCGGCGACTACACGGTGTTCTACCGCCATTTCGGCATGTAGAGCGCCGTGTTTTAAAATTAGCATTTGAATTCCCCTAGCCGAATTCGAAATATAGTCGAATTCGGCCTCTATGTATGAACTCCGCCCGTTATATAATAAATATCATTAAATTTAGTCTATATTCGCCCGTTTTTAGCCGTAGTTTGTCAAGTTTCCGTTTTTCAAATTCGCATCGTCGACTTCGCCTGGGCACGCGGCTGGGAAACTACTCCTTCCCACGCCAAATCTTCCTCCAATCCGGACGAAAATTTCGCCGGATTTGGGCGTGGGGAGCGCCAACGAGTGGGGATGCTCTAAGGTGCTTCGCGTGGTTAGCTTCCTGTCCATCCTCACTGGTCCTTATACCTACCACCATGTTCTTGATCCAGGGAGTAATCCCCTTCTCTCATACGTTTCTCACTTCTTCATGTGTGTGTTGTGCCTGCAATGTTTTATAGTAGTATAATAGAAATAGCAGCAGTCGAAGCAATCTCTGAGAGAGTATTATATCTGTAATCTGTTCAAATTTTTTTGCCTTGGTTCTCATAAATCATGTGCAAATGTTCCACGCTGCTGAATAGTGCTGGAGTTCTAGGAATACGGCGCCTTAGAGCATCTCCAACAGACGCGCTAAACGTCCCGCGCGGCAAAAAAACCATCGTTTTGGCGCGCGCGGACGCTGCCGCGCTGCTCCAGCAGACGCGGGAAAACGACGCGCGCGCTAAAAAATTTACCGCCCGCGCGCTTTCGCGCTATCCCGCGCGGGAAATCTGCCGCGTGTGTTGCCGCGCGCGCTATTTAGACGACACGCGCGAAGCGGCCAACTGCCACTCCTCCCACGCGTCTTCCTCCCGTGCCCTCTCTCCCCGCCGCTCTCCCTCCCGCGCCGCTCTCCCTCCCGCGCCGCTCCACCTCCGGCCGTTCCACCTCGACGCGAAGATGCCGCCGCGCCGCCGCTCGTCCTCCGGCTACCGCGGCGTCCGCGCGCGGCCGAGCGGCCGGTTCGACGCGGAGATCCGCTCCGGCGAGGAGCGGATCCGCCTCGGCACCTTCGACACAGCGCACGAGGCGGCGCGTGCCTACGACGCCGTCGCGTGGCGGCTGGGCCGCAGCCGCCGCGCGATGAACTTCCACGACGTGTTCACGCGCGAGCAGCGGAGATGCTCGCGCCGCCGCCGCCGATGATCACGCGCGAGCAGCAGCGCCGACGAGCGGGAGCTGGAGCAGCCGCCTGGTCATCGCCGAGCGCGACGAGGCGTTCCGCCTCGAATGGGCGCGCCGCTTCCCGGAGGACGTCGCCGCCACGGCGGCCTTCTACGCGGAGAAAGAGAAGAAGGAGGAGGAGAAGGCGGCGGCGAAGGCGGCAAAGAAAGCTTCCCGCGAGAAGCGCCGCGCCGAGATCGCGAAGAGGAGGGCGGCGAGGGCCGCGAAGGCGGCGAGGAAGGCGGAGGAGAAGAAGAACGGCGCAGGGCCGTCGACGGTCGTCGTCTCCTCCTCCTCCTCCTTCGAGTGGACGACAACGCCGGTGTCGTCCACTACTCCGAGCAGCTCGGACTTCAACCGGGACTCCTCCGAGTAGAAGTTTATTATGTGTCGCATTGTATCGTCGAACTTTTATAAAATATATTCGTATTTTCGATCAAATTTTCATAGTTTGTTCGATTTAAATTTTCAAAAAACGGTCGGATTTAGCACTTTATACCGCGCGCGCGCTGCAAAATAGCGCCTCTGCCGGAGGTGCGTTTTTCGCGCAGCAACGCGCGCTGGAAAATAGCGCCTCTGCCGCGGGCAAATTCGCTAACACGCGCGCTAACAGTATACAGCGCGCCGAATCGCGCGTTTACAGCGCCAGATTTTAGAGCGTCTGTTGGAGATGCTCTTATTGAGTCCTGATTGTTTTGCTGGGTGGCAACTGTTGGAATTAAATTCCTAAAAAAAAACCTTTATTCCACTACTCCCTCCGTCCCGGTTTACAGGGCCTACGCGTCTCCCAAGATCACTAATTTGACTAATATAATATAAATTTTACACTATAAAAATTATACCATTAGAAAGTACAACATCTAAACTTTCAAATGATATATGTTTTGCAGTATATATCTTGCGTTACGTTTGTTAAATTGATAACCTAGGGATACGCGTAGGTCCTGTAAACCGGGACGGAGGTAGTAGTGTTGTATGCATAACTCAATAAATGGTCAATAATTGATGGTTAAAATATTTGAGAATAACTATATTTTCCGGAGAATAGGGAGGAACCTGTGAAAGATGATGCCGACCACTCTCAAGAGAACCCTCCTTCCAACATAACTCAGTTACCTGTCACACAAGTGGCAGATATTGAATGGAAATTATAATATTTTCAGCAGCAAATACTCAAGAAAACCATGAAGGTGTGAAATAGGTGAAAGCCATATTTCGAATGAGGATTCATGCAGGATCAAAGAGAAGGGAGAACAAGAGTGTTTTTTTCAAAAAGGGAAGAAAATGAGGACAACATGTGTATTATGCATAAGTACGACAGGGAAATATGAAGTTTGGTTATTATGCTATCGGCAAGTAATAGTTGCAGAAAATTAGATACCTAACTTATAGTGTTTGTTATTTTTTTAGAGACAGATTAGTTAGATCAATTATTATCGCATTTTTATGAAGATAAGCCTAGATTTATATAAACTGGGTATGATAAAGTAACTTCCAAGAAAACAATAACCCCATGTCTAAGAGTCTAAGGTAGTAACATCGGATCTATTTATAAAAACTCCAAACTGTAGCTCTAAGAAATTGGCACTCTAGCTAGGTAGCTATAACTAATCCATAGCATAATAATAACCAAAAGTTGGACATTTGCCGTTGTCCACAGCCCTAACAAAAAGGATACAGTTTCCAGAAGTGGTGATACAATAGGAGTATTAGTTTTGTGGTGGCATTTCATCATGTATAATTTATTTCTCAATTTTGTCCTAAACTATGTTTAGTAAGAGTAGATCACGATATTGCAATGACTCGTTCTGTTCCATGTGGTGTAAAATAATACAATTGTACAAATTTGACCAGATATGGGAGGAATCACAGAAAGCCTGTGAAGTTCGCCAGACGCCACATGCAACAGAATTCAAATTCAAATATACGGTTGACTAGTGGGTACAGATGCAGTTGCCGTGATTAACTACCATATTTGGAAGGACGCAAGATCACACTGCATGCACCAATTCAACAGTAATGCTAAACATGCACAAAATATTAAAATCAGGTCTTTCTTTTCCTTCTCTTCCCGTCGAAATGTTGATTCTGCAAGATCTCTTTGCAGTACAATACTGTTTGTAGCAGGATCCTAACAGTATAGCATATGAAAGGTGCTCAAGTTCAGTATGTCAAAACACAAAACAATCTAATTGCTCTGCTAAAAGAACAATCTATTTGAACCTTTGTTGTCCAAACCTCAGGTGACCCCTAAACATGTAAATGGTTCAATGGAACACTAACTTATATAACAATAAATGTACCAAATGTGGTGATGAAGTATTGAACTATCAACTGTAAATAAAAGATGACTAGGTCAAGGAACATAGATTAGTGGACTGCCTTATCTCATGATCTACTTTCATGGCTTGCTACACTAGTGCTTTTAATTAGTACAAGATAGATGCGCACAATCCACCCACGCCACCAGACCTACACACACGAATGCAGGCTTCCGACATATGCTATGGCCAGTTCTTAATTCTACATTGGAAACACCATAAGAACACCACAATACAAGGCCAGGCATTTTATGTCCCATATAACAGTTAGGTGCAGTCCAAATAAGTACGGCATGAGGTGTTAATCCTAAGGATTGAACCCAGTTTTGGGTGGGAATGAACAATCTCGCTCCTGCCACTAGGCCACAGAACCCATCCCTTCTCAGTCTGCCACACTGAACTAGGATGCATTAACTAACAGTTACATCTAGTCTTCCATTTTATGGCATTTCAGTGCTCAGACTGTGAACAGGTACAATGCACATGATACATATAATTTAGTTTATGCAGCTATGATATAACCAAAATGAAACACATTCAAGAGTACATCTTTCCACTGGGTTCTACAATCAATCATTATTCTGACAGAGACAACTGTTTGCAAGGCAACAAGTGCAAGAATGTGTATATGCCAGAATTGCCAATTTTAATAAACAACATGGTCATCCATCCGACAATAGCATATATAAACCCAAACATAGAAATAATAGTTACCATGATAGCACGGCTCCTGGATTTAGGAAATTCTACCAGAAATTCTTCAAAAACACTGAGCCTCACTCTTCCTTTGATCTCAAGAAAGCGGTGCCACCCATTTGTAGACGGCTTTTCACCACTGCAAAAGAGAAGCAAGATATTGATGAAATACGGATGCCACCAAAACATTGAGATGCATGCTAGGACATGTGATTCCCAGCGCAATGGAGTGTTGTGTTGATTGTTCAGGATAAAGAAATTGCAGAAAAAGTACTTCTTGTAGTTAATTGCATATATGTCAGAGAAGTAGTCAATGGCATACGCTTACTATAAGCAAGGTGATGAAACAAACCTTTTAAATATAGCAACCATATTTGTGAGTGTGGACGAACTAAGCTGAATTGATCCCTCCCATATACTGTCATGCGTCAGTGCAGCATCAGGAGTTATCTTACAGTGCACAGTAGATTCAGGAACAGAGCCATTAACAGTATCTGGTTTTTCAGCAACCGCCTTTTCAGGGGGAGATTTAACCAACACATCTCCCTTTGGTTCTTCAACTGGACCTAAAATTGAGACTGATTTGTTCATCGCTGATTCTAACTTGGACTCACAATTGGCTTGTGGAGATGGCAAATTAGAATGAAACAGGAAATCTGATGCATCAGCCTTGTCTTTAGCTGTTGGAAGAAAGTCTGACTTCAAAGCCTTGTCAGCTTTGTCAATACGGGAATCATCTTGCAGGGCTCCAGTGGGCTGATAATGAGGGTCCTGCAAGAATTCATCCAATGTCATGATCTGTGGAAGATTCTCTTTAACCTTCAAAGCATCAATCATTAGCTCTTGCATGAGATCACTTTTCCCATTTGGTGGATAATCCAAATTGTTCGACGTGTTGTTGTTGCATGTTCCGGCAACACCATCCTGCACACTGTTGTCTGATCCATTGACCTCGTTGTCTACACTTGTTTTATCATCAGATTTGGTTTGAACTGCAACATGTTTTGATGGAACATAGGAAGGTGATTCACCCCCAAGCCCAACTTCTGTCACATCAGTTTCTTCTACTTCAATTTGAAATTCTCCTTTGTGCGTTTTCCTCACCAAACGTCTAACATCCACTTCTCTATGAGGAAGAACAACCATGTTTGCAAACTCTTCAGCTTTAACCATCCGCCACTCTGAAAGCTCCTTTGAAGCAAGTTCTTCAATAGTCATTGCACATAGGTATTTAGGTGCTATGTCCCCAGACAAGACTTGTTCCTTGAGCACGGGATTATTTTTATCTTTCAGATTAAACAGAAGTGATCTACCCTTCTCCTTGTATTTCTTATTAACTCCTCCAAATAATTTGAACAGCTCCTCTTCAATTTTAAATGCTAAACTTTGGGCCTTGTGAATCCTGACCTTCTTTCCTTCAATTGTCTCACCGGTGGTAATTGTTCTTTTAGACTCTGTGCCAATTTCAGATGCATTAACCCCAGCTTGAACATCAGACATCTTGGCCCTTTTTGGATTGGGTTGTGACATGGATCGAGATTGAGAAGCTCCAATAGGAGACCAGCAAAGCCCCTGATCTTGCAACAGATCATCTAAAGCAACAGAGCTATTACCTGATACTTTGTCTCCCAAGGGTACATGTACTGTTTGTTGCTGCATATCATCCCTCACTTCTATTTTCATGTATGGTCTGAGATTGCTATTTGACATGTCACCGTGTTCACTTCTTCTAGTAGCAACTTTTGTCACATTTTCATCATCACCTTTACCTGCAACCTGGAAGGCAGTTGTGAATCCTTGCATTCTACCACGGTCTGCCTGTATGTTCCCACCAGCTGATCCCAAAGGTGGCACATTTCCAGCACATTGCTGTCCCATCTGTTTGTCAGACTCGATACTCAACGCAGCAGCCAGAGTCTCCCTGAACTTCAATCGCACTGACTCAGACAACTGCATCTGTGAATGAGCCTTTGGTGGCAGTTCCTTCTGAACAAAACGCTTGCCAGCAGATAACTGTGGCGGCATTGACTTCAGCATCTGGACCTTTGGCGACACTGTCACCTTCTTGCCGGCCGAGGGCTGTGGTATAAACATCTCTGGAAACTCCTTTGAAGCAAATTCTTCAATAGTCATTGCACATAGGCATTTGGGTGTTATGTCCCCAGACAAGACTCGTTCCCTGAGCACAGGATTACTTTTATCCTTCAGATTAACCAGGAGTGATCTACATTTCTCCCTGTATTTCTTATTAACTCCTCCAGAAAATTTGAACAACTCCTCTTCAATTGCAAATGCTAGACTCTGGGCCTCACGAATCCTGATCTTCTTTTCTTCAGTTGTCTCATCAGTGGTATCTGCTCTATTAGACTCTGAAGCAATTGCAGATACATTTGCCCCAGCTTGAACATCAGACACCCTGGCCCTTTTCGGATTGGGCTGTGACATGGATCGAGAAGCTCCAATGGCAATGTCAGGGTCCCAGCAAAGCCATGCTCTGTTTCCCGAGGTGGCATGCTCTGTTTCTTGCTGCATATCATCCCTCACTTGTGCTGTCATGTCTGGTTTCAGATTGCTATGTAACATGCCAACATGCTCACTTCTTCTAGAAGCAGCAAGTTTTGTCGCATTTTCATCATCATCTTTACTTGAAACCAGGAAGGCAGTTGTGAATCGTTGTATTCTACCACCGTCCGCCTGCATGTTCTTACCAGTTGATGCCAAAGGTGGCACATTTCCAGCAGATTGATGTCCCATTTGGTGATGAGAATCGACACTCAGCACAGCAGCCAGAGTCACCCTGAATTTCGATCTCACCGAATCGAACTGATCCTGCGGATGAGCCTTTGGGGGCAATCCCTTGAGAACAGAACGCTTGGCAGGAGATAGCTGCGTCGACGGCGGTGATTTCAGCGTCTGGACCTTGAACGACACCGCCATCTTATTGCTGGCTGAGGGCGGCGGCGGCTGTGGTACGAACATTTCTGGAAAATCCGTCTGAACACTCGGCGCCTGCCGCGGCGGCCTCGGCGATGATGCCCTGCTCGAAGGCCTGCAACCGGATTGGTGTGCGCTGGGAGTGGGCACACCTGGCTGCTGGCTCGCGGGCACGATCGGGTGCACCTGCGCGGTCCGGTTGTCAGGGCAGCACACGGCGGCGGGGTACGGGACCTGCGCGGCCCGGTGGGCAGGCGGAGGCAGCGGCGGGTGTGGCCCCTGCTTCGTGAGCTCCATCGCGCTGCTACGGCTCCCAGGCACACGCGCACGCAGCCGCCTAGAGGTGAGATCAATCCATGGCGGAAGAGGGTTAACTAGGGTTGTTGCGTTAGCGCGCGCGCGCGTGCGCACGGACGAACTAGGCGACAAAAAGACGGCGTGCAGGTGCAAAATGCGGGTTTCGTGGAGAGCTCACCTCGGTGAGGCCGGGTAGAGGCCGGCGCGGGGACCGGAGGGTGGAGGTGGTGGCGGAGCCGGAGCCGGAGAGGGGCGGGGTAGGGTTGGAGGAATTTGGGGTTTTGCCGTTTCCTGCGCTTCTGCGGTGGGGACGAAGAGACTCCGGCGAAGGTCGATCGGTGGCGCCGCACGCGTGAGTACGGCGAGGGTAAAGTGGTTCAGTCAGGAGTGCAGCGGGCCTTGAAGAGGTTGATGGGCCTTCAAAGCCATAGCTTTAAGCCCGTTTTTGTGCCAACGGCAGTTCTTTTTTTTTTGACGGTATGTCAAGAAATTCTCCCTTTCAAAAAAAATGTCAAGAAATTCTCAAAAAAAAAACTTATATTATGTCAAGATTATAAGGGCAAAGGTCATGCTGTGTTTCCTCACAAAAAAGGGAGTGTATTGCTTGTAAAAAAAGGTGTTAACTGGCCAGTCAAGGTGCGTGATATCAACGGGAATCTGCATTTTTTACATAAAATTATTTTCCGAAAAATCATCTTCATGACCTCAAAGTTTGTAGACAAAGTGATAATCGTATTTGTAAAAGTTTATGAAAATAGAAAAAATCACACATATATGTGTTTACGGCTGGTTTCTACTTCTCATGTCATGTTATAAGCATATGCAAATTGTGCAAAATAAAAATACCAAAAATGCAAGTTTCGATTCTTGTAACTTAATATAGAGTGATATAAAACGTAACAAAAACCACCTTTATCAATCAAGCTCAAATGATCTCCGTTTTTAAAAACTTCAAAAGAAAAATTACTTTTATGTCTTCAAATATTATGAAAAAAACATATAGGTGCATATACATGCCTAGCATGTACAGCCAAAGTTTCATCGAAATATCTTTTCATGGTTGGTCTGCACAAAAATAAAAAAAAATGATAGGAAAATGAGTTCTTTTTCTTTTTTTGCTTTTTCCAATCTGCAAATAGTGGGATTGTTGCAGGTTTGGGGATTTATTTTGTGCCTAATTTAATTGGCTCTAAAGAAAAATGGAGAATTTTGAAATTGATCTAAGATCTAAATAATTGATTCGATCTTTTATCGAGGCCGGGTGGCGTGCCCGCGAGGAGAAAAATCCTCGGAGGCGGCGCGCGATGCAGAACTATTGAGAAACTATAGGATCGGTGTCGTGAGACTACCAGCTCTGATACCATGTGAAATTTCGTGTGGGAATTAAATGCAACGGTTACATAAAGAGATTAAGGGAGGAGACTCTACTTGATTTACTCAATCAAGCCATAATGGCGTGGTTTAACTCCTTGCCATCTGTACTGATTATGCCTTATAATCTTAACATAAATCGGTGCACCATTATTTGATCTTTTTCATATCGCTGTTTTTTTGCTTTGGTAATCTTGTATTCCACACGTTGTAATAATTGATGGTTGTGTACTTCCTCAGGCTTTGTTTACTTCTCTCGTATTTTTCTTCCCAATGGGTATGGGGATGGGAGGGGATTTGGTGTTCACCCAATTCCCTCAAATACCCTTCCCCAAAATACACTAGTATGATGGAGAGTTTTTGATTTAGGCAAAAAATGTTGGGATGAAAGGGGATGAGAGGGGATATCTCGGGATTATGTCATTCAAAACCGGAGAAGTAAACGGACTAATGGGGATTTTTCGGTATACGGAATAATCCCCTCCCATCCCTATAAATACCCTAGAAGTAAACGAGGCCTCAACGGGGGCATTTAAACCCTTCGTTATCACTAAGTCAAAAGGAGAAGAAACATGCAACCCGTTAGAATGGATGCTCGGAGATGCACCATATATAGCACAAAAGTATGACATGAAAATGCTAGGCCGGCTACTGTTGAGGAAAAGAGATGGTTTTTTGGTCTAAATCTCATTATCCGTGACGGGAGTTCAGCCACAGGCCCAAAACTCACCAACCAGTTTGATCTCCAGGTCCTTGGCCAGCAACACATGACAAGCATGTCGGGCACAACAAGCATTAAACAAAGTCCAACCAAATAACGCTCCTCCTATTGGGCAAGTTCTGTCTTCAATGGATGGAAATCAGTAGGGAGACCATTGATCAAACGACATCGGGGCTAGTCCTAGCAAAATTACTTTAAACCCACCACCGATATCCTGCAATGTCGATAACTATGTATGTTCTGAACACAGCAGATGTGATGATGAATGTCCAGGCCGGAAACTCGCCGAGGCACACCAAAGGAGCAAAATACCAGGTGCAGTGAACTGGTGAGTAAGAAGTCAGTACAGGGGCAGCATATGCGCACTTCAATCAAAACATCTAGGGCCTGCATGATACCATTCCATCTACATTTTATATCTTCGCATGCTCTTGTCCAGTATCCTATCATAGTATTCTAGATTAATCTCATCTTCCTCACCAAGGTAGTAGCAGTAAGAATAACGGGACTCCTTGGGGACCGAATCATCTCCGGCAATGTATTTGGCTGCAGAGTCTGCTATATCTCTGCAATAAATGGATCCTAAAGTCCTGATCAGGCGATAATTAATCGCACTGGCATGGTGGTCCTTGAAGTCGGGAGGTATTGTTTTTTTCTTGATCCTAGAACACATAGCTCGCAGGGCATCATCCATGGTGATATTGCGGCAACCTGTCAAGTCGAGGGATTCCAGGTGGGGGCAATTGTCAATGATGGATGCCAGCCCTGCATTAGTGAGCTTATCGCGAAAAAGCTGCAGGGTTTGTAGTTCCGGCATACTTGCGATCGCCAGGGCTTCCCGGTCATTGTTGGGATCCGTAATATCAAAGTCAAAGCCAAGGTATTTTGTATATGTGATATGCTTCATCCGTGGACAAGATCTGGCGACATGCTCAAACACCCCAGTGTCATCTATACCATGACACAGATCGAGCTCAAGCTCCTCAAGCAGAGGAAAGTTAGTAATGGCAGCAGCAAATCCTTCATCGGTGATTCCATAGCACAATTTGAGGCGAAGACACCTCAGCAAGGGTGCCCTGCAAACATAGGATTAGATATTACTAGCATGTGACGATTTTCCTATTGAAACATTGAACTAAGCAAGTAGTTCTTAAAACTACTTTTTTTATGTGAACATAAAAAGGGTATGAGTTTATTTAAACCAAATCGACCTAAACGGTTAATTTAATTTCTATTCAACAGCTTACAAAAGTTGGACTTTAAAAAAAATTAATCGAGTTAATGATTTCATTTTCTCCTTTTGTTGCACCACCAAGAATATTGTAAAGTATATGCATAAATCAATTTGAAAAAAAATCAAAGTAACTAAGTACTCTACAAAACCAATATCTCGACATGATCCTACATATTTACTTTTCTATTTATGTTGCGCAATATTTGCAACATTAGTAGTAGGACTAAGAAATATATATGCATGAAATAACATTATTAATTTATTTCACGTAGTTATGTTATGTACATACTAGGCTACTAGCCATGTTGATTTTCCAAATTTAGATCAAATTGTCCTTGATGTACAATGCATGGTTTCTACACTTAAAATGAAATTAAATATTTTTAGTGTGATATTACAATTCATCCAGACCGTGCCCAGTTTCTAGCAAGACACACAATTCAACTTGATCGTTACGTTGGTGAGCAAGACACTGCACAATTCAACTTGATTGTTATGATGGTGAACTATTATCCATGATCCAAATTCTTAAGCAATATCTGTCAAATTTGATGTACACGCTCTAAGTCTTGTATATTCAAATTAATTTGTAGTAAATCTGAAAATAAGTATCGCGGTTCAGTTAATCTAGTGTGCCAAGGTTGGAGACTTCACTGGGATTCGAGGTTCCCCGTCATCCTGATGTACAGCACCAACGATTGTTCCAAGATTGATGCCATGGATTTTTTTATTAGTTTGATGAGGATGGTTGTTCCTTGTTAAGTGACACTAAGTGATCAAATCGATGTTTCTGTAACACGAAACTAAATCCTAACCCTAAGTGAACAAGAAGAATAACAACAAACCACTCGGTATAGTCAGACCAATAGGTTAGTACATCTCACCGGCGGGCGAGGAAGAGCAGGAAGTCGTCGTCCAGGTGGTGGCCGCAGAAATCCTGGCACTGCCCCGCGCTGAGGCACACGGCGCGACGGGCGATGCCGCCAAGTTTGCCCGGGAAACGGAAGCTAATGTCGATGCGGCGCCACAGCTCGGGCCAGGGGCGGAGCTAGCTATATGGCAAGGTTTGGCGGCCGCCATACCTAAATTTTCGCACTAATACAAGGTATATATGTGCAGATATGAGATATCATCCAGGTTTGTCTTGTGTTGACTGCTTAACATCGACGGGAGCTGCTGTTTGAGAGCCAGGGAATTGAACCGGTAAGTGATTGGCCGTATTGGGCCTGGTGAGCAGTTGGGCTATTTAGGTAAAATATATGGGTAGGGATTTTGGGCTGTGCGTGACTGCCCTGTGCTCATTGGCATCTAGAATCAGAAACCGATCGTCACACGAAACACCATCCTGCCGCCGACTCAGAAACCGATCGGCACTCACGATCGTGTCGAGGAGAGCCGGTAGTGCCGCAGGGCGCAAGCGCGCAGCAGCCAGCAGGAACCAAAACCGCGGCCGCCGAACGACGAGACGAGTCCTCGATTCAGGAACGGCAAGACCGCTTCGCCGATATGGCGTCGAAGAAGAACACCCAGTACATAATGCAAGTAAGGCCTTAAATGCAAGGTATTTGAGAACTAAATTTTCGCTTCAAATTCTGAAACTTATCTCGTTGTTGACTGAAATAATCTTCAGTACTACAAGGTCTGCTACATTGCTCTCAATGATTAATTGTTTGGTTTCCGCCACACCATAAAAAACATTCTGCCTCCGCCACTGGCTCGGGCTCGTGGCGCGCGGCGCGGCGCCAGGAGCTGCACACGGCGGCGACGCCGCCCTTGACGAGCTCGACCAGGTCGAGCTTGCGGAGGATGTACGAGATGGCGTCCAGCGGCAGCTCCGACCAGTCTCTCTCTGGGATCAAGGTCGGGAACTGAAAGTGGTTGAAAACGTCGGGTACTATGGGTTCCGGCCGACTCCAACGCAGCATCGCGATTCGCGAAGTGGATCCGCTAACTTACAATCGGCAGGGCTAAGAGAGAATCGGGTTTGTCTGGTTTTATAGGGATCTCTAGGTCGGTGAACTTCTAGCCGGATAATAATAATGAGTGGACCACACTATGTTCTTTTTTTTTCAAACACAGACGCTCATATACATGCGTATACATCCACCCCTATAAACGCACATACGCACACTCTACCCTTATGAGCACTTCCGAAAGACTGAGTCAGCGGATTGGATCTTAAAATTGACGAAGTCACCACAGACGCTTCACTGTCGACGGGAGCATCGTCTCCCAATAAATGAATATTCCGCTTTTACGAGTCACACATATGTTAAACCTTGGATTTAAACTCTGGTGGGCTTGAGGTACAACCACCCTCTTAACCACTCAACATCAGATTTGTTCTCACACTCTTATGTTCTCGTTTGCAAAGAACTAAGATCTAAACATACTTTAGCATTTCAGCTCTCAACTTTATGAAGCTGCCAAGTTGGCGCTCAATTTCCAGGTGCATAGATTTCAGTTCTTGTGAAACTAGAGGCATAAACGGGTGCATGAGGTACTTTTTACCTGGTGTATTAGCTATATTTGGTAGTTTAAGATTGTATCTAGATCTATCTCTACTAGGTTTCATAGTCTCGAAATTTTGTCTACTATATAAACAAACCAAGAGGCTCAATTCAATAATCGAACAATACAATCACTATTTCCACAAGCTATCATGGCACCGGAGTTGTTCGTTCCACCTAGGGTTTAGCCACCCATCGCTTCTGCCGCGCCTCTAGGGACATCGATCTCCATGATCTCCGCCAGATCTCTTTTCTTTAGATTTATTTCATAGTTAGCAAAATTTGTTTTAGATCTATTTCTTCCTCTCTTTTTCTTTAGCCACCAAACACTCGATCAGTCCAATCGACATGTCGTAATCACGCGCCTCTACTCGAACCTCGACGTCAACTCATCTGCGGCAAATTCTCGCCAGCGACCATGCCAAGGAGGTTCCGCGCTGCGCCCCAAGGGACGACTTCACGCACCGACGTTGGCTTTTCGCCTGCACGTCGCCACCACGCGTCTTTGCCAACATCGACCGGGACACCCATCCCGTGTATGCACCTCACCGTCAACAAAGGGCTGCACCATCATCGCCCACCTACCATCTACAACAACACTAGCAACTCGTGCTTAATTTTTATTTGCAGTCTATTTTTTATTTTCACACTCGTGCTTAATTTTCTTCTTGAAGCTACTTCATCTACTCCGCCATATCGGCGGACAACTTCTACGCAACGACCGTTCACAAGGACCTTCTCTGCTAATCCATCCGATTCTGTCACGCATTGCACATGGTGGTCCCTGTCTTCGCACGTTCGGTACTGGCAACACCGGCGTGTGTCTTCGTCCCCGGCGCGCTCCCGAGTCCGGCAAGCTCGGCACATCGTGTCGCCTATTACTTCGACCACAACCACAACTACATACCCCTCCTTCCGAGCGTCTTCTCGGGCTCAACGATGACATCGACCAAAACACCAACAACCTGTTGACTGCCAAAACCCACCGGCGGGCAGCGGCCTTGTCAACACCGTAGAGCCGGGAAGAGCCTAGAGCTGCGGCTGGCTGAGACCCCTCCGAGCGACGGCCCGCAATGCTCTTCTGGTCACACGCGGCGTTGCGAAGTGCAAGGGCGTGCCACCTGACCTATACCTGGTCGGGAAGGTGATGGTGATGCCTCGCTTAGTTTCTGCCGGGGCATACATGTAAACATTAAATACGAGCCTCGATCGGCTCTCGGGTTATCTCGTGGATCGGCTCAAAGAGCCGATCCACCCATGATTCGTACGGGGTGCACGAATACTTGGTGGTCCTGCTTGATCAATATGAAGCTAATGAGATCTACGACGATTTAGGGTTTTCACCGCATAATCGGATCATCCTACTCCGGAGTTGGGCCTCGCGGCCACGCACGGTGCTCGTAAGCCGATCCTAAACAAGGCCAAAAAACCAACATGAAGTTGATCCTCGGAACATCCCGTTTAGGACTTGCGAACGCCACCCTACGTGCCGCTGGATCCTCCCCCCCTTTGTAAGGCCTAACTATTGCAGATATTAAACTAATCCTTGTAGAACAAGGAGCAACCGTAACGGATCAGATCTACTAAATAATGATCAAGCGGGTGCCGCCCCACGCCTGAGATAGGCGTGAGGGCGGCTAGATATGCAAGGGTTGCACTATGTAAGCATGCTTAAACGAAGAACAATGCTAACCCTAACACATCTAATGATAACTACGTTGCTCGCCATCAAAAGCGCTTCGAGTACGAGCAACGCATGAACAACGTGGGGCTTGTGCTGCCTAGATCGCAAGATGCGATCTAGGCAGCATGTCGCTTACCTGATAGAAACCCTCGAGACGACGGAGTTGGCGATGCGCCGAAATTGGTTTGTTTTGGGGTTGAACGTGAGTTGTTGTTTATTCCATAAACCCTAGGTACATATTTATAGTCCAGGGGACTTTCTAATTCAGGCGTGCACCAAACCGTGCACGGGTAAAACTCTAACTTCTAAACTAAGATGCGATCTAATATGTTACAGATACACGGGCAATTTAGCCCAACTTGGTATAGAAGGCCGATTCATGTACTTCTTTCATGTATATTCTTCAAGTCCATCTTCAATCGCGGCCCACCTCTGATCCGGTCAAATTCCGGTGATAACACATGCCCCCCTGGTTTTGGAAATGACATTTCCAAAATCATTATGCTTTTCCTTCGTCGGGTCATGTCGTGGCAGAGCAGAAACTGTCGATTGTTAGCTGGATCGACGCCCAATGAGCCCATTGGTCTCTCATAATCTGTCCTTCATCTTCTTCGACTGATGACTCTGAGACCTGGTGATCCTCCTCAGGTCGGTTGCCCCCCGAGTCTCAGTCAAGGCGAAACAGAGACGAGGATACACAAATTAGCCGAATGGACCTGGGCTTGATCATGTCTGAGGGCACTATCATGCAGAGCCAGCCGATTTGAACGAAATCGGCTCTCCAGAGGAGAGGACCTTCGGGGTGAGCTGCCCCAGAGTTTCTTCGATCCAAATGTCATGACTACATATTCAAACAAGCCCATTGAACCTGGTACTCGAATGCAGTCTTGTGTATATCTTCTGGACATTGCCAACATAAAGTAATATAACAAGTGCAATATGCAAGTATGTAGGAATCAATGCACAGTTAACTCAAGTGTTTGCTTTTTTAGATAGAAGGAAATGGGTAAACTGACTCAACAATAAAAGTAGAAGAAAGGCCCTTCGCGAAGGAAGCATGGATTGCTAAATTTGTGCTAGAGCTTTTATTTTGAAAACATGAAACAATTTTGTCAACGGTAGTAATAAAGCATATGAGTTATGAAAGTTATATCTTACAAGTTGCAAGCCTCATGCATAGTATACAAATAGTGCCCGCACCTTGTCCTAATTAGCTTGGACTACCGGATCTTTGCAATGCACATGTTTTAACCAAGTGTCACAATGGGGTACCTCCATGCCGCCCGTACAAAGGTCTAAGGAGAAAGCTCGCATTTTGGATTTCTCGCTTTTGATTATTCTCAACTTAGACATCCATACCGGGACAACATGGACAACAGATAATGGACTCCTCTTTAATGCATAAACATGTGGCAACAATTATTATTCTCATATGAGATTGAGGATATATGTCCAAAACTGAAACTTCCACCATGATTCATGGCTTTAGTTAGCGGCCCAATGTTCTTCTCTAACAAATGCATGCTCCAACCATTAAGGTGGTAGATCTCTCTTACTTTAGACAAGACGGACATGCATAGCAACTCACATGATATTCAACAAGGAATAGTTGATGGCGTCCCCGAAACATGGTTATCGCACAACAAGCAACTTAATAAGAGATAAAATGCATAAGTACATATTCAATACCACAATAGTTTTTAAGCTATTTGTCCCATGAGCTATATATTGCAAAGGTGAATGATGGAATTTTAAAGGTAGCACTCAAGCAATTTACTTTGGAATGGCGGATAAATACCATGTAGTAGGTAGGTATGGTGGACACAAATGGCATAGTGGTTGGCTCAAGGATTTTGGATGTATGAGAAGTATTCCCTCTCGATACAAGGTTTAGGCTAGCAAGGCGTTTAAAGCAAACACAAGTATGAACCGGTACAGCAAAACTCACATAAAAGACATATTGAAAGCATTATAAGACTCTATACCATCTTCATTGTTGTACCTTTATCATCATATCGAAGCCGATCGCTTGAAACGGCCTCCTCTTTGTCCTTGCCATGGCGGTAAACAGAATGAGCTACCATGTAGTTAACTTCTGGCGCGAGCTCGCGGTCCGTTCTTCCGAAGGGGTGGACGGATCTACTTGGTCGAGGGCACCCTCGGCTGTAAAGCCGTTCCTCCCGATGCCATGAGAACGGGTCTTCGAGAAAGAGCCGATTAGATCGGCTTCAAAGAGAGCCTTGAGCTCATCGTACTTCTTCTTGTGCTCATCGGGCAGCTCGCGTACGTGGTCGGGTCGCCAGCCATCTCAGCTGTGGATGTCGACATGGTTGCTGAAGAGTGTCTTCCGCCATCTCAGATGTAGATGGCGATGCGGTGGATGTCGAAAATAGTCCCACCGGGCGTGCCAGAATGTGTTGACTGCCAAAACCCACCGGCGGGCAGCGGCCTTGTCAACACCGTAGAGCCGGGAAGAGCCTAGAGCTGCGGCTGGCTGAGACCCCTCCGAGCGACGGCCCGCAATGCTCTTCCGGTCACACGCGGCGTTGCGAAGTGCAGGGCGTGCCACCTGACCTATACCCGGTCGGGAAGGTGATGGTGATGCCTCGCTTAGTTTCTGCAGGGCATACATGTAAACATTAAATACGAGCCTCGATCGGCTCTCAGAGTTATCCTGTGGATCGGCTCAAAGAGCCGATCCACCCATGATTCGTACGGGTGCACGAATACTTGGTGGTCCTGCTTGATCAATATGAAGCTAATGAGATCTACGACGATTTAGGGTTTTCACCGCATAATCGGATCATCCTACTCCAGGTTGGGCCTCGCGGCCACGCACGGTGCTCGTAAGCCGATCCTAAACAAGGCCAAAAAACCAACATGAAGTTGATCCTCGGAACATCCCGTTTAGGACTTGCGAACGTCACCCTACGTGCCGCTGGATCCTCCCCCCCTTTGTAAGGCCTAACTATTGCAGATATTAAACTAATCCTTGTAGAACAAGGAGCAACCGTAACGGATCAGATCTACTAAATAATGATCAAGCGGTGGCCGCCCCCACGCCTGAGATAGGCGTGAGGGCGGCTAGATATGCAAGGGTTGCACTACGTAAGCATGCTTAAACGAAGAACAATGCTAACCCTAACACATCTAATGATAACTACGTTGCTCGCCATCAAAAGCGCTTCAGTACGAGCAACGCATGAACAACGTGGGGCTTGTGCTGCCTAGATCGCAAGATGCGATCTAGGCAGCATGTCGCTTACCTGATAGAAACCCTCGAGACGAAGGAGTTGGCGATGCGCCGAAATTGGTTTGTTTTGGGGTTGAACGTGAGTTGTTGTTTATTCCATAAACCCTAGGTACATATTTATAGTCCAGGGGACTTTCAAATTCAGGCGTGCACCAAACCGTGCACGGGTAAAACTCTAACTTCTAAACTAAGATGCGATCTAATATGTTACAGATACACGGGCAATTTAGCCCAACTTGGTATAGAAGGCCGATTCATGTACTTCTTTCATGTATATTCTTCAAGTCCTTCTTCAATCGCGGCCCACCTCTGATCCGGTCAAATTCTGGTGATAACACAACCTCAGCAACTTCATCAACGTTGACTACATCAAGCATGGTACCATCGACCATGACTACAACGGCATCATTCTCGGCTACATCGACATCGGCAGCAAGTTGATATGGATATCCAGGTAGCTTGGTACACTAGGACAGACATTGTTACGAAGATTAAGTCTAAGGTTGTATCATTATTGTATCGTAATATTATTATTAGGGAATAATGTAGCCAGGTCATGTGGTGGGCCATCTAGGGTTTTTAAAGTGTCTGTTTGACTTGGGCATGTCTGAGTCAAACTAGGGTTAGGCCCATAGTGGGGCGCCCCATCCCAATAGGGGCTGGCCGGCCACCATCTCACCCATATAATGTGGTGGTGCGGCTTGGGTTAGGTTTAGTTTTGGTTGAATTAAATCTTGTAATCCTGAAGCTCAACACCAGTCCTGCGGGGTTGGTTCCTTGACGACGTCTCGGGCGTTCGTCTAGGTATCTATCAATAAAGATGTGAGTGTTCTTGAGTTGTCAAGAGTAATCATGTGTACTTGGGTATCCTTGAATCTATCAAGGGAGTTCAAGATCTATCGGTCCTATGGATCATCAAGGTGCATCGTGAAAGATCGGGAAAACAATCCTTATCATGTCTTTGGCTTCTACTCCAGTCGAACCGTCCACGTCACTACCGATCCGACTACGTGGAGGGAGGGGGGAGGGTGTTAGAGTATACTACGTATTAGCTATATTTGGCAGTTTAAGATCGCAATCTAGATCTATCTGTATTAGGTTTCTTAGTCTCCAAGGATGAGACAACCCCCTAGAATGGATTCTTGCAGATTGCACAACACTGGCAAGGATTATGCCATCATCCCCTGTTCTAATCGCCATTGCTTTGATTGCCATCAAGCGCAGCGAAGTAGGTGTTCTAGAAGCGACAAGCAATAATGAAGAACGAAACAGGAAATCACAGCGGGAGACACAAGATTTTAACGTGAAAAACACTCGTCAACAAAGAAAGCTAAGAAACACGAACGTCAACCAGCAAAACTTCACTATGTTAAAAGTGTTTACAAACATGGTTGGTTATCTTATGATGCGATAAATCCTAGCCAGCGGATTACAAGAATAGGTGGTGATGACGATCCATCAACCCAAACCTACCGGTGACAGGCCTCCCTTCGCTCCTTTCGTAGTCTTTAGTTTTTTCGAGATAATTGTATTTCGTGTTGGCTAGTGAGTATCGTCTTCCTTTCGTAAATTGACCATGTGGATTAGCAGGATAAAGCTAGTTTAGCACTTTTAGTATTCTGAGAAACTGAAAACCCATTAATTCTGTCTCCTATCTATTTTTTCCTCTTACACGGGAATTAGATGTTTTAACTGATGTTGGAAATTTATTTTGTATGAGTAAGGATACACTGGCTTGTTTCCTTGGAAAATGATATTGGGAAAAGAAAAAGAAAGTACGTGGTGTCATAAAATCATTAAGGAGCATTCTGTTAAAAGCATATCCAGTTACTAGTATTCCTTTCCATGTTCAGACTATTTATTGTTGTTTGTGTATATTTGTATTCCTTTCCTTTTTCCTAGAGTTTCGGTTTATTCTAAGCGTTCTGAAATCTAGCAGGCCGCAATGATATGCTAATTTATACTGATTCTTGGTTACTTGTTGGATCACGATCATGTACAAAACTCTTTGTTCTGACCAAGTTCCAGTTTGCTGCTTTTTGAGCAATCAGCATACTTGAGGAGAGAATCAAGAAACTTTAGGAAACATCTGTGTGGTCCATTAGAATTTGCAGCTTTGAGAATCAAAACATTGTCCAGTTAAACTAAATGTTGATTTTGTTACCAAGTACCATCAAATTCTGTGAGAGTGAGGTTTCATTAGGTGTACTGTACATATTTTTTGTTTTTCATATTTTTATTATCAATTTATTTATTTATTACCTCTAGAAGGATGAGCGTGGCAAAGCGGGTATTTTTATAAAATAGGTACGGTATAATGATATGGATGAAAATCACACTTTCTATCTTCATAGCTGACACAAGAATGAGAGATAGAAACAAAACGAGAAGGTCAAAATTTATTATTACTACTGACTTCTTTTGCCTTCCACCTATTATGAAAAGTTACGAGTTTGAATTTGATATACTAAAGGATTTCACAATACTTCATAAATAAATAAAAATTATTGTGAAAACGTAAAGCTTTGCCAGAAACACAAAATGTAGGACGAGCTCCATGTAGCCATTTATTTAGAAAATATATCTCAAAGTTTCACAAAAAATATTTATTTTACACATAGTCAAATAATGTATACTACAAGCGTACAAAATCTCAATGTGAAATACTTTTTATTCTATGGTACACAAAAATGATAAAAGTGTGGTCCAGAGTGAACAATGCAAATTCTTGAACTCCAAAATTTGTCATTTTTAAAATTATTTTAGCATAAAACACTAAGAATTTTTGTGTTTAGATTTTACGCGCTTATAGTCTATATTATTGACTACATACATAATATTTTGAATTTCGATAATTGTGAAAATTTCAAACAAAAGGGCTACCTGGAGTTCAAGATCAGGATTCATTTGTCCTCCCGACTTTACCAGTTACAATTAATATCATTGGTCTATACATCGTGCGTAGTGCTTGGAGGCTTGGCGCGGACATAAAAAAACAGTTTCACAAATTATCAGTAGGAATATCACATTCTGAGATTCCACGACAAATTCATAGCATAATCACTCTAGTTTTACTAACTAATTCGGTACACTGCATATGTATGAATAATACGATTATAAGGGCATACTCAATGCACTGCCCTAGAGCTACTGCCTCACACCTTTAATTAGGTTTGAGTGGTCCAAAATAGGTTTGTATGAGGAGGCAGCATCCTATTCAGGAAGTGGGATCTTAAATCTTAAAAACATGTTTTTTAGAGAGAGAAAGAGATACATAGTGTTATATTTGTGGGGTCCTTCTCTTTTTTTCTAACTAAAGTTGTAGCTTTCATTAGAGATATAAAATTGACCCTGTTACTTCTGACAACTTTTTTACATGGAGCAACCAGCTGCGGTGACCCAGCATACCACTGCATGTTGTAGTATACAAGTCGTTGATATGATCTTTGTGAAGGGACTTCTTCACAAATTGCCATATCCCTCAGAGTGGTACAACAGAAACATTGCAGGTCATAACACTCCATACTTTATTACAAACATTGTCTTAACAAGTTGGTATTCTCACGAGTCCTATGAGAACACCCTAAGATACTACTTAAGTACGATTACAACTCATAACAATATAAAAGAGAGCTCAACAACTTATTTAGGTAAGTTCTACGTTGCTCGGCTCTATGATGCTAGGGTATGTCACTACTCCTCCACCTCCGTGTCATCCGGTCCGTAGACTATCCCATAGTCTACGCCTTCCACTCCGCCGGTAAGATCGGGTTCTTCGTAGACCAGCTCGTAGCTTCCTTCCGGTGCTCCATCGTTGATGGCCTCCACTTCCGGATCACGATCTAGCAAGGGTGTCGAAAGAAAGTGAGTACGGAGGTACTCGGCAAGTTCTAAAAGAATAAAAAGGTGTTTGATGCACTAGCTACGACCATTGATCAGGAAATCGCCGGTCAATGCATGTTTTGCAATCATTTCTTCAAAAGGTTGCTTTTATTATGAAAACTATGCCCGTCAGTATTCACAGGTTGACCAGAACTTCACGGAGTTCCTTTCCTGCCGCGTTCGCAGTTCCCTTCCCGGAACAGGGAGTGACGACCACAATTTGATACACTCGCGAGAGGTGCGTTACTTTTCCCACAAGAGATCTCACCCTTTTTGCCATCCGCGAGGGACTTGCCCCCGTTCACACTTCCTTTGGTGTGAGGCCGGGTATAAAGATCCAAGCCCACACCGCCTTCTCCGCGACCGCAAACCCACCCTTTTGTCCAACCGTACACCTCCGGTAGACTTCCCCGATAATACGGCTTTACTCATGGTGTACTCCGGACAATCCTTCATAGATGGTAGAGATTAACATCACTAATGGATGGGGATTTAAAAGGATTTCCCAACCTATTGCGGCGGTGCCTCCAACACCCCACCGTCTCTACCAATCCGTTGGCGTGCGAAGGGAAAGATACGGCCGGCTTCCCGAGGCCATTATAGATCTCATGGTCAACGCGGTTTGTACGGCGCTAGAATCAACTGGACGGCATTGGTAATTTAATCCTAGGGTGATATAACCCATTGCAATGGAACCTCCACCATATCAACACATACCATGGTTCCATTGCCGGCCACATAGTCATATTCATAGTTGGAAAATAACATTTCATTTGCGATGCAGGAATGATAAGTATATAGCTTTGCATCAAAGTAGTAGAAAATAATCAAGTTGACATTAGCAAGGGTGAACTTGCCTGTGGACTGCGAGATAGTGCAGTTCAATGCAGTTGATGGAACCTGGACCTCGGGTTCTGTAAGAAGTATCATTGTCCGGTAAGGACAATGTAAGAAGTATCATTGTCCGGTAAGGACAATGTTATAAAATCCAAATAATGCAATCATGAATGTATTATTTTATGTTGAATCCCTTTTTCCCGTGGAGTTATTACAATTTAGGGTTGTATTAAAATTTATGTCTTTGACGGTAATTTACGATTGATTTAAAAGTATAAACCATTTTAATTCACACAAAGTATAACAATTCAAAGTAAAGCTATTTACTTGGTGATTCCTTTAATCATTCCAAAAATAGTTGAAAATTATAGAGTTACCTCTATAGTCTTTGGAAATAAAAGGAATATAGTATTTTTTTCTGGGAAAATACCCTTTTACAAAAGAAATGACTTGGAATAATAGAATTTCATTTTGAAATGTTTGAAAATAAGTATTTGAACTTATTTGATATTTTCCCTTGAATTTTAAATACAAGGAAATAATAATTTTAAATTCCAAGTTATTATTTAAATTCTTAAAATTCATAATTTTGAATTTGTTTCATAAATTCCATTTCATATTTTATTCTTGTTAAGATTTATTTTTCATTCATAAATCCAATTTTTATTGGATTTTTAGAGTTGTTTATGATTTATTAAAATTTGCTAAAGTTTTGGTCTATTATTAAATGTAAAAAGACCAAAATACCCCCCTGGACCCATATTGGGCTTAGCCCAATAACCTAAACCCAGGGACGGCCCAATAAGGCTGGCCCCCTTTTGGGTTCGGTGGCGCCGAAGCGGCCCACCTCACTCACTCTCACTCGGCCCTCTCACTCACTCGACCTAACCCTAACCTCTGGCGACTCCCGTGGCGATGGCGTCGCCGCCATGGCCGCCGCCTTGCTCCGGCCATCGCCGTGCTCCTCCGCCGTAGCCACCTACCGATCCTGAACCGCCGCGAGCAGATCTATCGATCTGTCCGCGCAGTTTTTCCCTTCTCATCCTCTCCTGGCGAATCGCCTCCGATCTGGATCTCGTGGAGAATCGCCTCGACGAACTCGGGCGAGATCTCGTCCTCTCCTGGCGAATCGCCTCCGATCTGGATCTCGTGGAGAATCGCCTCGACGAACTCCGACGAGATCTCGTCCTCGCCGACGATGGTACGTGCCTGGGGTTGACCTGGCGCGGGTGCTGCTTGCAGTACTCGTGCCGTTGCCTCAGGTGCTTGCTACGGTGGTGCGGTTTCGTGTCTGGGTTCGCCGGCGTAACGTCGGCGCCTACCCTGGACTTGCAGCTGTTAGGGCCGCGCGAGCACTGCCTCGCCATGCCCTAGCCTCTGCTTCCAGGCGCAAGTAAGTGTTACATCTCCACCTTCTCCTCTGTGCGCCTCCCCTTGTTACTGTGCTTCTTCCTCCTTATGCTATTTGTTCTCTGGTGGTCTTGTGATCATCTAGAGCCATGCTTTTCCTATGCAACTTGCTTGTGCTTCGGTTAATTGCAAGTTCATGGCCCAATTACCATTCTTCGAGTGCTTGGCACATCTTTGCTTTGCTTGCTTGTTCATCTTTGTGCTTGCTTCTCTGCTGCTCCTAGCATGCTCTACACTTGCCATGCCTTGTTGTACTTGCTCAAGAGCTAACTATGCTATGCTATGCTTAATTATGACTTGCTTGTGCTTACTGGGCTATCATACTTGCTTGTCTAGGTGTACTTGTGTTGCATCTGTGACACTTGTGTGTGTGCCAGTGGTGCCTGTGATATGCTTCAGTGCTTCCTATGCAAGCCAATGATCCATTGGATCATTTCTTGCTTGTTGGCTAACTTCCCTGTGTAACTTGGCTTGCTATGATTGATCCATTTGATCAATCCAATTATCAGTGATAGCTTACTGGTTAATACTGTGGCTAAATGATTCAATTTTTCTTGTGATGCTGATGCCTACTTGTGTTGTTGCTCATCTTAGCTATCTAGACTTGTTCTAGTGGTTATGGATTAAACTGTGTTGCTTAACAGTATGCTGCTGTCAATGCTTAGCATGGATCTGTGATAAATTCATGCTTGGATTACTTAAATTATGATGAACTGCTTATGCGATGATGATTTAAATGACTTGCTTGTATATGAATTTGCTTGTTCATGATTCTTTTACAAGCAATTAAAGTCTGAATCCATTTACTGGATAGTGATGTGATCTATTTGGCTTTCTCTTAATTGGTGCTAAGTATGATGTGACCTCGGTAGCCTTGCTACTCGATCAGGTTGCTCACATGGTTGGTTGGATCTTGTTGGCTACTCATCTTTGCTTGCATATCTCGGGAATCATATTAAGTATGAATGCCAATATGCTTGCTCGTGAAGAAATCTAGGGTTTCGATGGTTGCATGCTTAGGATTTTCTGTGTAGCCTTGGCTGCTAATCTTTGCTATCTATCGGTGCTATCTCGTGCATGTGATCTTGCTAGTGTGTGCATATGTGCATGATTTCTAGCTTCGTGCACATGATACGTATCCGGATGGTTTCTATCTTAGTAGCTTTTGATGGCGAGTAATCCTTGGTGAAAACCAAGTGATGATCTACCCATATGAGCATCTGCTCATCCCATGCTTAGTTCATGCATATGATGGATCAGATCCATTGGATCTTTTCCAGGAACTAGGTATACCTTGTTTCAGCTCCTAGAAAGAAATGCTTTGTTGATGCAGACTTGGGTTTGTGTCACAGCCCTTCACCTCCAGATCTTGGATGATCTTCTCAGGTCACCATGATCTCTGGTGGTTTGAGTGGTTGTGTGGGTTGGTTCTGTTCTTGCTCAAGAAATGGATGAACTGAGCTTGTTCTTGCTTCACCCTTACCTGGTGAATCTTATCTGGTCGACTGGTTATGATTTCTAGGGTTTGTGCTCCTTTTATATGAACCCTACTTCTATCCTTGCATTGACACACAAACCTGGCTTGCTTGGTGACTAAGGCGATGCATGGCCTTGCTTGTTCTGCCATGACACACTTGAGCTGTGTGCTCTCATATGCTTGAAACTTGAGCCCACGGTGTGTGCTCGGGTTTGGTCAGTCGCTGCCCTTATCTTGTGCTTGTCCTTGGTTTTGGACAAGCACAAGTGTGCTTGTGACGGTTTGCACTTGTCCAAAGTCGAATCTTGTGTTATTTGCTAAGCTGTCCAAACTGAACCTTTGGCTAACACTAACATTCGGCTAGTGTTGATTCTTTGTTTTGCAGGTTTTGAAGATGGACATGACCGGAAGATATTCTCCAAGTCATTTAGTCTAGGTTTTAGTTTAGGAGCAAAATTGTAATCTTTATTTTCATTTCTGTTTATTATTCATCCATTCTTGTATCAAGAATATTGTAAAGACTTTGTAATCTGTGTTGTGATATCAATAAAGCCCAAGTTTTTGTTTATGAACTTTTGCCTTCTGTAATATTTATATTCTGGAATAAATATTGTATTTATTATTCACTTTGAAATTCTATTTTTATATTGTTCAATGCTTATTGTTCAATGTATTAACACTTGTCAAATGAAATCAATTTCCCAAATCAACAAGATACAAAAGAGATCATGTCGAACTTTCCCTAACTCACATTGCCTAACCCTAAGTGCAAAATGAGAGAGAACCTCGATCCCTCTTAGGTTTAGTTGCAATAAGGCGCGAAAATTTCCCCCGTTTTGCAATGAAATGCACATCCCATTTCTAAATCTACCCTTCGTTGTTCCTATGTTCTGGGTTATTACACTAGTTGTATATGCCACCATTGCTAATGCCCTAAATGACTAGTCTTGTATAGAGCTGCAAATTTTTTAAAGTTTCTTTCAAATATGAACAAATCCTACTGAATTTTTTTTTTATCAGCCACATCAGCTGCCAGGCTACGTGCCACCTTTTTTTTTTGTTGAGGTGGCACTTGAACCGGAGGGAATTGGCACTTGAGCTATCCAGGAGGCGAATACAAGACCCCCGGCCAGGCCCAGTCGTGTCGAAGGGCCAGAACATCCATACCCCACGCTCTCTCGCTCTTATCGCGCCGCCGTTTGCTCCTGTCCACCCCCCGACGCGCGCAACTCCGGCGGCCGACGCGGCACTGGCGGCGAGGTAAGCTGCTCCCATCCCAAACTCCCCCGTACTCCATGTATTCTTCCCTTTTGGTTGTTTCTTGGAAATTAGCAGTCTCTTTTCGCATCCGCATCACCTCAGCTTCAGGGAATCAGGGCACCTCAAGCAGATGTTCAACAACCTGGCCGTTTCATCCCAAGTCACTCGATTTCATGGCAAAGTGTCAATTTTCCCTCCCTTAATCCACTACAGCGCGATTATTGTTCATATTTGACAACAGCTCAATCTGTACTATCTTACTCTGATTTCAGTTCTAATTCTATTCGAATCTCTGTCCCATCGCTTAGCTCCAGCCACTAGTGCAAGCAATTTAAGTGACATGCCACTCTGCACAGGGGTAAATACTGCTCCGTCCGTCCCACGAAAGTTGTCTGCGATTTGTTAAAATTTAGATGTATCTAGACACTAAATAACATCTAAATACATCTAAATTCAGACAACCTTCATGGGACGGAGGGAGTAGTTGATTTTGCCAACTGAAAACGGACATCCTCACAAAGAAGTTTAGGACCTGCCAGGCCTTTTTTTTTCGAATTAAGGGGCATAGCCCCCGGTTTCATTTCTGGGAGTGAAACCAGATAAACATCATCGTTTCAGATTTACAGTTCCTCCAATCCACACACTTAAAAACACTCTACTAAACTTTCTGAACACAGACCCTAAGATACTTTTTTGTATTTTGGGTCTCTGGAAAGCATGTTTTGGTCAGGAATTGTCATACTAACTGAAAGCTTCTCTTATACAGCAGGTGCCTATTAAACCGAGTATCTACGTTGCCTTTTGAGAAGATATAGAGGGATCCTTCTGCTCTCTGCTCTTGCCTTAAGCAACAACTACGAGGGGTGCTCTAATTGGTCTATGCACCCTGTGTCAATCTCTTTCCAACCCTTCACTGCAACTCCAGCAAACAATTGCCCCTTAAGGTAAAATGTTGCTTGCTGGACATTATTCAGTTTCTTCGGCGCCAATTTCTGTCATTTCCCATCTCTCGCTTTGTCTTTTGATTTTTTTAACACATTTCTTGTTTATTGGCAGCAAGAGCACTAATGTGAGGTATTCCCCTGATTTTCTCAAGTTACTGACAATTAGAAGAAATTCTGGACACTTCGCCATGAGTTCTGGACAAAATTCAGCTTCCAGGCCTGAAACGACTGGGAAGCAAGACTGTACTGTGGGTGAGAATGATGGTGTGATCATAGTCGACCACGGGTCACGACGACAAGAATCTAATCTCATGCTAAGTAATGGACAGATTATTTTTCTTGATTTTTCTGATGTTTCTCATGCTGCTTATCTTGAGTAATTTCTTGAAAATTGCAGACGATTTTGTTACTATGTTCAGGTCAAGGACTGGCTACAGGATTGTTGAGCCCGCACATATGGTATGTTTGCATTTTCGGGAAATTGCACATATAGGAGGATTGTTGAGCTTGCACATATGGCCTGCCATTTTATTTCTTATTCCGAACAAAAACATGTAGCACCAGACAAAGTGTGATTTTGAGTTAGTATAGAGCTGTAAATTCCATGCCATTGCTTTGGCGAAGACGGAGTGAAACAAATGTAAAGCGCAAGCTTTCTGCCTGTTTTGTAATTATTACCCTTTTGGAGTGTCCATGTACAGTTGTTTAGCTCATACGTTGGGTTTAATCCAGTTAAAACATTTAAAGACATGTGTTTCTTTGGATCTCTTGATACCAATATACGTATGGCCCGCCTGGGTTGAGTAACGTAAAAGATCATATTCTTCCATTTTAATGATGTTTACAGAGTGCAATTTGGATTAATCATTGCAACCAACTTCACAAATTCATGTATCTGTTGTAGGCTTAATTTTTGGTAGCATTGTTGCCATGTTAGATAAGGTAACTATGAATATTGATATCCACATGATCCAGCCAAGCAAAGGCTAGAAAGCTAAATGTGATCACAACTTCAGTCTAGTATCAATGTCGTCTACCTTATCTTACTTCCCAGGGAACTGGATACAGTTATATTTTTGTTTTTGGGAGAAAGAACAATGAACAGTAGATAAATATTTTTGTGAAGCATGCCATGTATCTGATTTCTGGCATCCTAGATTGAAGCATACATATTCCATTTCCAACATCCATCGAGAACACTTTGAATTTAGGTTAATATCACATGGTGCGTTGAGGATATTGAACATATTTAATGATCTAAGTCGTCAACTTTTTTAGCCAGTCAGCTGACTTGGCCAAGATAAGCATCCGCCACTGTCAATGTTTCTCATGTTGCTGTTTTTGATGCTCTGCAGTGATATATGAGTAATTTAAATTTGTTTTCTAAGTAGTGAATGTAGAAATATCTCCTAAAGATATTGTTTTCACACAAGTTGTATTTCAAGGTTATTCCTAAAAGATATTACTGGTATCATTGGGACTTTACCTGTTGATTGAAACCATTGCTCAGATCATGTTAAGGGATATTTAAGTTGGCATGATATTACCATTCTAGTATGTTTGTGTCCACCAAAAAGGCCATGCCAATATAAATTGATCAAGTAGAGCCAATTATGTGATGTATTGATCTGGTTGGTCGAGAAAGGCAACATCTTGCTGAATATGCGCTTTTGCCAAAATGAAGGAGCTAGCGGAGCCTACTATTAAGGAAGCATTTGGAAAATGTGTGGAGCAAGGAGCATCCCGCATTATTGTCAGTCCATATTTTCTTTCACCTGGACGGCACTGGAAGCAAGTATGTCTCCTGAGTCTTTTAATACTGGTTGTGCTGAATGTTAAAGACTTAAGGCTATTTATTTTTCCTAAAATGTTCAGTACAGAAGAAGGTTGCATTATCTATGTTGTATCTTAATCTTATATAGCTAAAGTTTTCAAACAGTTTTGCAATGTTTTTCTCAGGATATTCCTTCCTTAGCAGCAGAAGCCTCTAAAGAGCACTCGAATGTGGCCTACATTGTCACTGCTCCTCTTGGATTGCATGAGCTTATGGTGGTATGCGCTCATTAATTCCCCTCTAGATTATTCCCGTCACACTACATTGTGCATACAGTAGTCGTTTTTTCGCTAAGATGAAATCAAACTAGATGCCCAGTTTGGAACTGCATATGTTAAGACAGTTACTATTATTCAAGCCCTCGAAGAAAAGCATGAAACATGAATGTGGATTTTCCTTGATAAGTAGATCTACTAGAACTGACACCCTTTTGATAATTTACTAGATTTTCCTTGCTTCTAGATCACTCCGATATGTGATTTTACTGTATATGTATCCAATTTTATTGCTATATTCTCCCTTGATCCCAATGCAGGTGGTGCCATTGTTTTAACTTTGACCAATAATATATGTTTCCCTTGTTATAAAACTTATACCATTAAAACCTTTATTCAAATACGAATTAAATGATAGTATAACTTTTCATGACATATAATCCATGTTCCATTGGTCAAACTTAGACCTCGAAAAGCATGTGCGACACCTAAAGGTTGGTCACTTGGTCCGTAAGTCTGTCCCAGTGGAAACTCAAATCCTAGTCCTACTTTGTTTGTTGCTATATCATGCTAATAGCCTAATATGCTTTAATTCGGAAGTATGACTTTATCAGTAAGGAATTGGAATAATTTAGTATTTACTTCTACCAAAGCAAGTTTTGTGGAACAGATGGCATTTACTGAGTATACCATGTGAGCTATACTCACTGTTAGGCTGCTAGCAGATAAACACAGGAATGGTTGACCAGTTGCTCGATACCATATCATGGTGGATTAGTTATAAATTCCGTGTGAAACGTGTATTTGCAGGATATTATGAACGACCGCATCAATTACTGCCTCAAGCATGTTGCGGGTGAAGTCGGTGAGTGTACAGTATGTGCCGGGACTGGAAAGTGCCACCTCTACACTTGACGGCGAATGCACAGGAGGCTCCTTGGTTCAGAAGTCTAGTCCAAGTAATTTTGGCGATTGTGTTTCAGGCGATCTCATTTTGTTGGCTGAACAGCAGCGTAGATGGCTGTGGCCAATATTTACATCCTTTTCAACATCGCGTTCCTTGTATCTACCATGGTTTTGCCCAGCTTGTAGTTCTAGAAAGTGTTCAGTACTCGCCATTAACAAGAGAGTATGCACCATGAACAAATTGTGACCAACCGTTCCCCACTGTTCGCTTGTAGCTCTTACCACTGATGAAGACCGTGAGCTGATACATGCGGAATGTGTGTTGATGCTGCTACTTGCTGCTGCCTTGCTTTACCTCGTTGGCTCGTTGTCTTCAATTGAATCGTCGTGCCCAGGGGAGGGGAACGTCGTTCAATGGCCACCCTCCCTGCTGCCAGATTTTTTGCCGTCGCTGTGTACTGACTGTCCAACCTGACTAGTGGTACAAATCACCGCCGTCGCCCACCTCCGGTTCTGGTTGATACCAAGTGGCCAAGCTAGAGGATTGCCAGGCCAGCTCCACACACTAGCGTCGTGTCTGAAATTTGATGCATCCGGTCCAGCCCACAATCGGAGAGTTCTTTCCATAAAGAGCGGCTTTATGGTAGGATGGTTACTCCCCATTATAAGCTATCGGTAGCTAGCTCTCTCTCGCTATTGAGGTGGGTTACTGGCAACGCTTGGTGCCTAACAAGGATCAGACCATTTTTTGTGAGTTGTTTACTAACCTACGTTCTATAATTTTTTGTCATAGTTTTAGTTCAGACAAAAAAAAATTTGAAAGAAAGGCAAATATAATTTTCATGTCATGTTATAACCAAAATGCAAATTGCGTGAAATTGAAATATAGAGAGACATGAAAGTATCGAAGTTCCAGTTTGTTGGAACTTACTACTCGAGCATACATATAATCTGAAACATAATTGTGCATACAGCTGTATATCACAGGCCGGTGTGTGTGCCTAAGTTTGAGCATGCGCATGCTTTGTATCCACTCTCACGACGCGTAGGTGATAGATGTACCGCATCAACCCACCCTAAACCCTAAATGTGATTTACGGTAGCAGCTTAGCACAGGTAGCGTGACCGTTCACTTCTGACAGAAATCGTTACCGTGTCGTGAGAGTTAAATTTTGACCATGCCTCCACTTGGAGGGTCAACCCACGCCAAGGTCTCGCCGTGGCTGGCGCGGTACCGTGGGTTTAACTTTAATCGGTTAATTAGCTGCAGATCATGCAGCTTGATGCGGTACCGTGGGTTTAATCGGTTAAGTCCAATTCCGTAGGTCTAGGATTTCCGTGCGGGTGGCTGGCATGGCCCGTCGTCGTCTCCACGTTAGCAGAGACTCGTCTAAGTGCAAGGTTTGGTTTGGTTGCTTACACGATCTGTTTTCAGTGTTCGAACACAAGGACATGGTCCTTCGCGAAAAAAAACATGAACCATGATCTTGATGTGAAAATACACATCATTTAGGACACCAACACGGTTTTACATCCCTGCATTCTTCACTGGCCTAGCTACATCCATTAGCTTCGGACTACCTTTTTGGGTTCTCCTTGGCTCAACGGAAAGAATCCCAAAGAAAAGTGCTCCTCTCATCTTCGAAGCTCCACATGTAAGAATTGGAATGTCAAACAAGCCTTGCATAATAATGCTTGGATTTCAGAGATCGAGATGGATGTAAATTTGTATGTAACTGACATCCACAAATACATTTGGCTATGGGTCTAAGTGGAGGCAGCGACGGTGGCGGTGGCCTTGGCAATGACACTACCGAATTGACATCAACGATTTTCTCATCAATATAATCAATGGGTGAAGATAGTCGTTCACAAGGCAAGTTTTCGTTCTAGCGGCACGACTTGCACATCAACCTTGGCAACCTCCTCCAGGGTACCGAGTCATGATTTCCAGGGTGAAAATCTAAGGTGTGGCCTTCATTGGTTCTACATGCAATGGACTTGTGAATGTATTGTTTTGGAAACATGGACATTTTCAAGTTAAGTATCTTCTCAATGTTAATACATTATTTATCGAAAAAATGGTGCAACTCAATTACATCCAAGTTAAGTAGGAGATTGAATACTCTATTACATGGAATTTCACGGCTAACGGCGAGTACTTAACGAATTTTGATTAACGCTCATTTTATGGGGCCACACATACGGGCATGAACAAAATTGTTTGAAAAGCTTGAGAGTCTCCAAAGATAAAATTCTTCGCTCGGTTGGCTATCCAAAATATGGTTTGGATGGTGGATAATCTTGAAAGAAGAGGATAGAACAGTTGCGCCGTTTTCCCACTTTCCAGCGAATTCAAGAGACGGCGGCGCACAATTTCTCCCATTGCTGTTTCACCAAGAGGCTTTTGAGGGGATGGTTTATATTCAGATGCACAAATGAACGATGAATCTCTCGCTCAAAGCTTGTTGGATCATGATGTCTAGGGGCCATCCAAACTGCTAGGTTGTGACCTCCCTCACCATGCTAGTTAGTTGAATGATTTGGAAGGAGCGCCACCGCCTATTCTTTTCAGCATCATTAAGAGCGAGGCCAGGCTTTGGGTCACACGGGTGCGAAGCAATTGAGTAACATGATTAGGGGGGGGGAGTAATATCTAGGAATAACCTTGTTTTAAAATTCTTTTTTTACTTACTTTTCTCCTAAATTAACAAATGAAGGCGAATCGTTTGCCTCCTTTTCCAAATCCTTCATTGTCCTCGCTCGACGATCGACAACTAGCCAACTAGAGGTGAAGGAAGTATAAGTGAGGTGGAGCCTTTCGAGTTGACGTGGATGCTTGGACAGGGATAACTAGACAAGAGGGTCTGAGGGTGTCCTGCTATAGGCGTATAGACTATGGACAGAGTACTTGCAACAGAGCCGGCAAATTGGACAATCTCAACCACAGCTGACAGAACACCACTTAATTGGGCGGTTTTCAGTGTATTAGCTCTCCCTGGGCGTGGGCGGCGGCTGGACCAGCCACCTATCACAGCATCAGGCTGCTGAAAGGGGAGATAAGATTGGCTATTCTGGAGATGTTTCGTCTGTATAGGCACTTGTTGGTCAGGTTTGATAGGATCAGTGCTAATGATAATACAAGTCTACTGGTAGGCGTAGGGCGAAAACTAGACCTGTATACCTAGTCTGAAAACAACTATCCGTTGGTAGTTATTTAAAGCCGGCCAGAGCTCATAAACTTGTCTCTGAAACATTACTCTGACGTACCATGAGCCGTCCCTGGAGATGAACACTGCACATTTTGGTATGGTGAAGATGAACTGTATTACCTAACCAACGCCTGTTAGAATCAGACCGAATTGAACATTGTGAACTGTCCGGGCCAGAGTTTATGCGAATCGATCCACCGCGACATGTGATCGACTAACGTGCTCAGAGAAATCAGGAAAGAGAGGTCCAACGAGATCAGTCACCTTTAGCTCCTTCCCGTCAAGATCACATCGCTGACCACCGGTGGCAGCCCCTTGCGGGCTTCCGCTCCGACGTTTCCGTTCGACCATTCCCCACTGGATCAACCACCCCCAACCTCTTATCAGTACCTTCGCGCCTTGAAGCTACTCGCTGGGACGGTCCGGACCATGGTTGCTCGTCTGCGTCAATGGCCGCGAAATCAGATTAATGCTCAATTCAGAACGGAAGATGATTGAAAGGTTTTGCGTCAAAGGAAGCGACGATGTAGAGCATCGATGTATCCGTCCTACTACTTACATAGTTTGAGCTCCCAAGGGTTTTTCATTTCTGTGACTTGAACAAACAAGCTAGGAGCCGAATGGCCGTCACACTGTAGCTTCGAACTAGATCACTGTTTATGTTTGGTGAATGGAATAGGTTAATTGATCCCATCATCAACCCCTCATTATTGGTAAGCATAGGATAAAAGTCTCCCCGACGAAAGGCGATGATCATGCATCGGCCCCATTTTTGGATTGGATGATCCCGACTCCCGAGAGCTAAACAATCCACAAGGGAATGTTAGGAGTGGGCGACATATATCATAGGAAAACAGCTCCATCTTGTAGGGGATGAGAGGAATCCATTGTCCGGAGTTGGGACAAGAAATGCCCTTACAAATGAATTTTTCGGTTGTAGCTGGTTTTGCTAATTCTCCGTCAACCAAAAAATAAGTTAGAGCTTAATTAATTAAATCATAAGATATTGGATTTGCATTGTTATTTGTGTGTAATATAAGTTGCATTTGGGTTGCAATCGAGATTTTTTCGTTGCAAGTGGTTTGAGATTTTTTAGTTTCAAGTGGGGTTGCAAATGAATTGCAACTAAGATTTTTTCCAATCACAAGTGAAGTGCAAATACCGAATGTCCCATTAGATCGCATCTCGATTCGCATTAGCCTGATAAGTTGCATATGTGTTATAATTGAGATTGTATGACATCAAATATCCGAGAATTAAGTTAATTCTCACTCGACCGGAAATTCGACGCATCCAAGTTTTAATTGGTGTCTATAAACACCGGCACCTAAAAAGATGATAACGGAGAGAATGCATGGTTTTAACATCAGGACAAGCATCTACTTATAGGATATTAATATATGTTTGGTGAAATGCTAATTTTTGAACTTACTTCCTAATTTATTGTGAAAATCTTAATGATAGAGATAATGAGCCAAAAAGTCAAAGTTTTGTTTGAGGAAGACGAATTATCATAACCCATCTAACTACGAAATACAATACAAAATCCACACTAGAAAATAGTATAAGAATTTTGAGAACATAGATAATTTGATTAAAAATAGATTATGCATTGAAATTCACATTTTTTTACATAAGGTACTTAGATAAATATATTTATTTTACTTCCAGAGAGCAAAACTCCATGTATTGCACTGAAATTATAAAAACAAGTTGTGGCCCAGCAGATGAAAAAGTTATTTAATTGTCTTACATCATTATAATATATATTTCTATTGACTGTGCATTTGTAATATCACTTTTTGTAAATATTAACTTGCAATCCAACTTTTTCACCCCCTCAATCAATTAATTCATACATTTAACTTTTTTTCCAAACTAAAAGATAACCTTATGTATTGGATGAGATGTCTGACTTTGTATAATTTTTAAATAACTTTCTTCTCTTTGTGTTCTTTAAACAAGAAATAAGTTAGATATGTTCTGTGTAATTTATAATATTGTTGTTTCATACTTCATATATGTTTCACACAAAGTTCGGTGAAATTTGGCAGTGGTTTGAGTGACGGTTAGACTGTTTTCAAGCTTCATCATAAGTTTTTTGAACACATATAAGAACTCTATGAAACCTTAGAAAAACATTAGCAAGATATATACCTTTTTTTGTTGGGTGAAACTTCATCTGAAGTTACGATTATCAATTTTTCTTTCAGCTTGTATACTTGCTTGTGATTTGTGAGTAGTACAAAAATGTCACAATGTTCACAAAGACCTAGAGTTTTGCCTAAAGGGCTAAATGTTGCTTTTTGGATGACTAAGAATATCGAACTTGCGAGCAACACTAAGAAACTGGTTTGGGGAAATACGTTTGAAGCCAATCTAGTTACTGTGTTTTCTAGGGAGCAAGTTTTTTTTAAGTTGCTAACTCTTGCTTAAGTTAGGTTCCTATTATAATCGGAAACAAAGCAAACTATCCCAGGACGATTTGCTACACCGTCAATTATATGCATGCTCTATGAAAATTCCAGAACAATCCCAAATGTATATAAGCTCCATTGAAATATTTAATCTGATGGTTCCGGTGGTGCCACATCCCATCTATGATACCATCACTCGCTTGGTCGCTCGTATTTACCCAAGTTTCTGCCGCGTGCGCACCATAACCGCACTTGACAGTCTTCACCTGGGCGATTTAAATGGCACTGCCACCTTGGACTGGCTACGTTCCTAGATTTTGGACTAGTCTAGGGCAGTGTGGCTTCATTCACGTTTTTTGTGCACGCTAGAGAAGGGACCTACTACCTCCGGACTGAATTAGGGCATCTGGAATGGAGTGATGCAAACGGACGCTGAGCGATCGTTTGCGTCCGCGTGGACCGGAAATGCGTCTGCAACCTGCTTCAGCGGGGCGACGCATCGTGTCTGGGGTGTCTGCAGTGACGCAAACGCAGCGCAAATATGCGGCACATTTGCGTCTCCGCGGACGTTGCGCGGTCGCGTCTAGCGTCCGCTCGCTTCCCCCACGGGCCCGCCTGGCAGCGACCCTGACTCGATCGGCCTCGAATTAAAGCACAGCAAACGCGCCGATGTCAACCGTCAGAGTGGGAACCGCGCCGATCAACCCGCCAACCGCCGGACTGGAGCGCTGAACCGCTGCCGAAGAGCAACCGCAGGCCTCTTCGTTATACGCGGTACCCCGCAGAATATAACCCCTGCGCTTGATGTAATTCACGTCGAACCGCCCGCCATTAAAAGATTGGGGACAACTTACAACCGAAATGTACAAATTGGAGAGCTCTTCAACAAAAAGGAAAAGAAGAAGCAGGGAAACAGAAGAGTGGGGTGTCCAAAATGCGTCGGACCGCTAGGATGGCCCCCGACGCAAATGGACAATTCGTGTCTCGCGGTCATTCAACGCAAACGGATACCCGCGAACAATTTAAGCGTTCGAAATGCGTCGCCCGTTGAAGATACCTTTAATCGACGCACCCACTTGCTAATGATGTGCATGGGCAGGCCTCCCTCTCTGTTAATTAAATCCGATCGGGGGAAGTAGGTAACGATCGATGGAGCTTACGCACGCGTAGATCAGAAGATGATAGATGTACCTAAGCTGCTCGCAGCAACCAAACCTAAACCCTAAACACTATGATCAGATGTACTGTAGCAGCTTAGCAGGTAGCGTGATCCATTGACTTGAGACGGAAATCGCTACCGATGTTCCGACACACACACACACACAAAATGAGAGTTAAATTTTGACCATGCATGCATCGAGTTGGACGGTCACCCTCAGCTCGCGCGGTGCCGTCGGTTTAACCGCGGGTCGTCACGTAGGTTAATCATCTGGAGAGCAGCTTAATGCTGGCGGCTGGCACAGAGGAGTCTAGGTGGGAAGGTTGGCTGGTTGGCCTAAAGTCGCTGTAGGGTGTAGCCCGGTCTCCGGGAGTACGCTCGAATGCAGCTGCGTCTGATGTCCATGGCCAGCAACCTGGAACGGAAGATGTACGCGACTCCGTCCGGGATCCGCGGTGTTTCGTGTACGTACGTGGACCAACACAAGACCATCGCTCCATCTTTAATCAGGCCAACAGTCCGTCGGCACGCTTGACCCTCAACACGCATGGGTCAATCGCTTCTGTTTTACTTCGACATGAATCGTACAGATGTTAGTCAGATGGCGCCCTTTCCAAATCCGTTTTCACTTTTTTTCAAAAAGAATACGAATGTGAATACGGATGTTATCAAGTATGAATGCGGAGCGGATTTTACTAATATATGAATACGGATCGGATGTCTTCTCGTTTGGACCGAATACAAATAACGAAATAATACCGATATCTTATAGCGAGTCAGTTGTAACATGGTATCATGTGAGGTGTGTCATAACTAGATATTTTCAAGTCCACTTATAGTAAAAGTACATTTGACCACTTTCTTAATACATTTTGCTTGAATTCTTGGCATATCGGGGTAGAATTATAAAAATAGGTTAATACAATTTTATTCGGATATGGATATATCTATTTTCTACGCACATTTGGTTCAAAATTCAATACCATATTTGTATTTGTATTAGTATTTGCAAAAACAAATACTAATATTTATCATAACTATTTTCATGTTCATCCGGATACGGATATTATCATGACCATTTACAATTTTTCCGAGTAGATAATTCTCACCAGTTCGCACCCCTATGTTAACCTAGAGTTGTTAACTATCTCATGTGGCTCTGCTTCCTCTCTTGAACCAAGGCGTGATCGATGACACAATGAGCCGTCGGACATCTCGTTCCAGCGGTGCGACCCAAACCGATGACCTAAATGGTCTGTTTCTATCCGCTTGGGTCGTGCCACACACATAATTTGGGCCGCGGTCCGGTCGGCCACGCCAGTGCGTCCAACGGCATGACCCATTTGGTCCGTATTTGGAGCATCTTGCACAATAAAACATCTAATACACATATGTTTGCTTTATACAATACACTACAAATTAATAAAAAACACAGTAGAAGACCCTAGCGTCTTCATCTTATCCTCGCCTAGTCATCCTCGTGGGAGTGCTAGTAGCGACATCACATGGTCCCGTCGAAAACCTTGGCGGTGAGCATGCCATGGCAGTTGTGCTTGAAGACGAAGAAGTGCCCGACTTCAATGGCGTGCGTGCGAGCGAACTGTCTCCACCCGTTGCCGATCACGTTGTCGGCCACCCATAGTACGATCTTGTGGAGTTCTTGGCCATCAACGATCGACTTGGACTTTTGGGGAATGCGCAGCTTGCCCTAGTCCATGCCCAAGTGGATGGTGACGCCGAACTCGAAGTCGAAGAGGTCGATGGTGACATAGTTAGCCTAGATGGTGGCAACAGGTACGGTGGTGGTGACAGGGACAACAATGCTTGACTCTAGCATCTCGCCCTATGTCATCCTCGACGACCTCGGTCTTGCCCATGCCATGGGTCTGGTGGCCATCCTAGACCCCCTCCTCTCGATCCTATGCCGGCAGCCATAGCTGTCACGATGCCCGTGGTGGTGGTGGAAAATAGAAGAAGATGAGATTGTGAAGAAAATGGTCTTCGCTGGCCTATTAAAAGGCCAAGGCATTGGATGCCGACAAGGAGGCCGAGACGTTGGCATTGATAAAGGTATGCGGCTAGGTGGCACATGGAGCTTTGGAATAAGGCAATAAGCCTACATCCATTGATAGCTATAGGAAGAAGGCCGTTGTATCGCTGCCATGCGAGCCCTCAGCACACGTGTGAGGACATGCTCGCTGCGCGTCGTGATGCGTCCTAATTTAGGGCATCTCCAACCGTGTGACCCAAACGGACCCATATGGTTGTCGGTTTTTTTGCTGTTTGCGTCGTCCGACAGACACGCGGATGTAGCGCGGACGCGTACAGAGGTCCGGCTCTTTTTTTATTCCCCAACACATACACACGACTCAAACCGGAGCTGCACCCGCGTCCATGGCATGAAGCACGCGGGCAGACTAGAGGCGATGCGCAGGTGTGTGGAGAGTGCGCGCGTGGGGCTGGCGGCACTACTGAGGTGCGTGGCGGCCGGCGACGGCGCGGCGAGCCCCTGCGCGGGCATGGCGGCGTGGCGTGGCCAGCGACGGCGCGGCGAGCCCTGCGCGAGCTCGTGCGTGGCCATGTCGGGAGTGGCGAGGCCGGCGCGGGCGCGGCGTCCGGGCGCAGCGCGACCCTCGGGCGCGCGAGGCGAGGCGCGGGCCAAGGCGCGCGGGGCGGCACGAGGTGCCGCGGCGAGGCACGGACAGAGCGGCGCGCGGAGAGGCCGGCCACGGCACGGGCGCGGCGAGCCCCGCGCAAGCCCCTACGCGGGCATGGCGGCGTGGCGAGGCCGGCCGACGGCGCGGCGAGGCCGGCGGGCGCGGCGCGGGCCAGGGCGCGTGGGACGGCGCGAGGTGCCGCGGCGAGGCACGGACGGAGCGGCGCGCGCGAGGCCGGCGATGGCGCGGCGAGCCCGCGCGAGCCCCTACGTGGCCATGGAGGGAGTGCCGAAGTCGGCGCGGCGCGGGCGCGGCGCGGGCCAGGGCGCGCGGGGCGGCGCGAGGTGCCGCGGCCACGGCATGGGAGTGGCGAGGCCCGGCGCGGCGAGGCGAGGCCGGCCACGGCATGGCGCGGCGACCCCCCCGCGCGAGCCCCTGCGTGGCCATGGCGAGCGTGGCGAGGCCGGCGCGGGTGCGGCGTCGCGCGAGGCGAGGCATGGCGCGGGCCAGAACGCGCGGGGCGTCGCAGCGTGGCACGGCCGGGGCGGCGCGCGGGAGGCACGCATGGTGAGCTCCGTCCCCGTCCCGGCCCGGCGAGCTCCATCCGTATTCGTCTTGCTCGGCGGCGTCGAGGCCGGCGGCGCTCGTTCGTGCTTCGGCGACTTCCAGCAGTGATGAAAAAAACAGGAGGCGGCGGCGGCGGGGGTCTCCAGGCGAGGGTGGCGGTGGAGCTTGGCTAGTCAAGCTCGAATCCGGCGAGGAGCAATGGCTTGTTCCATGGAAAAAACCATACAGAGGAGATAGAGAAGAGTGGGGACCATGTGGTTGTCAGATGGGCCAGGACACGGACATGTGCGGATACAACGGACGCCCGCGTTCGTCCAACTCACCCCAAAAGTGTAATGTCCCAGGTTTAGAGATGATCGAGGGGTAGATTTTAGAAAGGGATGTGCATTGCATCGTAAATTCTGGGGAAATTTCGCGCTTTTAAAACAAAACTGCATCGAAGGGGGACATGTTTCTCTCTCGACATCTTACAGGGTTAGGGTTTCGCGAGTGCGACAAACTTGTTCTTATTCAACTAAATTAGGGTTTTGAGAAGAGAGAAGGGATATTGCATTACAAACTTAAGTTGCATGATTGAATTCAATTTTAAGTTGTATGATTGAATTCAAACCTAAGTGGAATTTGAATTTCAAATTCAAACATTAAATAAATACCTCATAATTCATTTGTGAGAAAATTCATTAAGTAAATTATAAATAATACAATACAAATGAAAAGTAAAGCTCATTAGAGAAAACCTTGAGCTTTATTGATTAAACACAATATACATTGTCTTTACAATATTCATAATTGAAATAAAGGAGTATTACAACACATTACAAGAATTGGCAAAATAGAAAAATAAAATAAAAGAAAAGTACAATGTCATATTCTATCCTAAAACTACAAGCTAAACATCAATTAAGCTTGAGCTTGATGATCTTCATGTCCATTTGATCATCATTTTATTCCCTGCACACAAACACAACAAACACAAGTTATGCCAAGTTGCATAGCCACTTGGCAGGTTAGAAATAAAATGGAATTGAGCAGATATGATCAAGCTCAGCCGAGCTGATCCACTCTTAGCCAAGAACCAAGCCAGATACCAAGCACAGGTACACACACACACAAGCTGCTCACACTGCATGTGTGCATGCACAACAGCAACTCACACAGCCTGTGAGTCACCAAGTATTGCCAGGCAGTGCTGTCGACCAGAGAAGAAAGGGGCCCGACAGATAAAAGCCTCCACAGTAAACCCTAACCAGTCCATCGACACCAGCAGCTGGGTAAGTGCATCAAGAACACAAGAACACCTAGAACAGGAAGAACAGCAAACCACCAGAAATCATCCAGGGACAGTTTCACCAAGAACTGTCAACTGTGAACAAGCACAAGATGGAGTAGAGCAAGCTCAAGCTAGCCAGGAGGAGCAGGGCAAGCTTAAGTCATCAACCAGAAGCAAAACCTCTACACCAACAACTTTTCTAGGAGCTGGAGTGAGGTATACATATCATCATGAACAAACCAGAAGGTTTTGTTCATAAAATTGCACAGGCATGATCACAAGCACACAAAGGGTGGAGTAAACCTGTTTTAATCATCATTTGGTCATAGACCAAGTGAAACCTGGTAGAAATGGCAAAGACCAGGGGTCAATCAAGCCTATATCCATGGTTCTGCTAACCAGATCAGTGGAAGCATCTTCCAAATGGAGATAGGAAGGAAAACCATCCCAGAGATTTACACATATGTAACCAGACTACACTAGCCCTTCTAAAACCATCAGACAGATAGACAAAATTGAGTCTATTCTTGTTTGTCAACATCAAAAGCTACTGGCAATCCAACAAAAGGATCACCTAGAGAGCATCTAGTAAGCCACAACAAGCCAACAAAGTGGTGGGAGCTTCCTGAACAACAAAGAGTTGCTGTTGAGGCCACCTCAACCACAAAACTGACCAACCAAGCCACCCATCATCACCCAGGGGGTTCAGAGTGAGCTAGGGTTCCCAACAAGTGTTGGCATCCCTATAGCTCAAGTCAATTGAATTAAAGAATCATAACTGCAGAAACAGTTCATCTCATTTATGAAATAAATCTTTCCAAGCTACACAGATAAATGATATACACAAGTAATTGATACACCAGAGCCTTGCAGTTGATCCAATGGATCATTGCAAGCAACAACAACTGCTTAAGCCTGCACCAACACAAAGCATGGTGATACACAACCACCAGGACAAGCACCAGACAGTCACAGGTAGTAAGTTCAGCAAGCAATAAACCAGCAGCTGATGATCACTTTATCACCAGAGCCTGCTACATCATGCTAAAGGCTGCTAGAATTACTTCTAGCATCAACACATGAACAAGATAATTAAACTGGCCACAGGACATGAACAATTGTATCACAGATAGTCATATAAACTATTTTATGATTGTATCCAGAAGCACATCAGCAAGGAATTGATGCATATGGACAACAATTAAGTAAAGCAGAGCCTACCATGAGCCAGAACACCTTAATCATCACACAAACAACACTGGCACTTGCAAATTTGCAAGAATCACACACAGTCAATAAGCCAGGGACCAATTAATGCACTCACAGGAGAGATAGGCTACACATAGCAACAGCAGGAGCCAACAAGATTAAGCAAAGCATCACAGTATGCTCATGAGCAAGAGCTCATGAGATGTACCATCAAGTTATAGGGAAGAGCAGCTCAAACCAGCAACTAGGAACCATGACAGCAGCACAGCAGCAACAGATGCATACCAGTAGGGCTAGCACAACGGCTAGCACAGCAGCACAAGCAGCATAGAGGCAGCACAGTAGCACAGCAGCACAAGTAGAATAGCAGCAGCATCATGGCATGGCCGCACCTCTACGAGGAAAGGCAGGCCAGTGACCAAGCTAGACGAAGAAGAGGAGGAGAAGAAGTAGAATAGGCACAGAAGAGAGAGCGAAAGGTGGCGCACATACCCGGGGCGAGCAGGCGAGCAGATGCGGCCATGGCGGCCACGGCGGCGCGCGCCAAGTGCTCGGTAGCACCTGGCCAGGCCAGGCCATGCTCCGACAAGCGCCACAGCGCCCCACACCACCGCGGCGAGGCCACGGCGGCGCCATCGCGCCTGGAGCCCAGGGAGCAGCGGGATCGCCACGATCCCGTAACCCTAGCCGCCGCGAAGGAGGTCGAGGACGAGAGGGAGCATCACCTGCTCCAGAACGACGCGGATGAGGTTGACCGCCGTCGTGAGGCGCGTCGATTGCGCCCCACGGCAAGGGTCAAGTCCGGCGGAGCTCGCCGGAATCGAGCGGCGACGGTGGTGGCGACACGAATCGCCGAGAGGGGATTAGGGTTAGGGTTTCATCGGAGCGGCGCGAGGAGGAGAGAGTGAGCGACCGCTCGGGTCGGTTGGACCCGTGCTGGTCTAACCCAACCCACTGGGCCTCACTGACATGTGGTCCCAGGGGCATTTTTGCCATTTCACAATTCTTTAAAAATGCAGAAACTTTGAAAATGCACAATAAATGTTTTCTAGCTCTAAAAAATAATTAAAAATATGAAAACCACTCAGTATAAAAAACTCCATCATAATAAAATATGAAATAGAATTTTTGAAGATAAACAAGAATAAGTTCAAATTTGATGATTAAAATAAGCATTTAAATCACATATATTATTTTCAATAATGAAAATAAGTCCATAAATTCTTTTGGACTTTAAAAACACCTTGACAACATTTCAAGGTTGTATTTTTCCCTAAATAGAGTATCTCGAAATTATTCTTAGTATTAACCTCTCACATGAACTATTAACGACATCGGAAGGGGGGAACAAACCCTAAAACTGGAATCATGCATCAATGCTTCTTTAACCATTGCCCTTATCGGCCAATGATGCTATTTTTTCAGCAACGAGAGGACAAGGGTCAGTCCACACCATCCAACCGCAACACTTTGCGGTGTTCGAGCAAGTTCATCACTTGCTCATGTCATTCGAGTATTTTTATCAAATTACTTGCAAAGTACTATGTTTATCACTATTGCATAAAAAGGCAAAACCACTATTTTCATAACTATGAATATGACTAAGTGGTGGGCAATGAAACCATGGATTGTGTTGATATGGTGGAGGTTCCATTGCATGGGTTTATATCCATCTAGGATTAAACAACAAATGTTGTCCAGTGATTATTGTGCCGTAATACCCGTGTTAACCATAACATCTGGAGTGGGACAGAGTAGTCAAAAGTGTTTCCACCTCTCGTACATCAACGGACGCGCTTTACCGTAGACACTTGTATCTGTCGGGGGCGAGCGGTAGGCTGGGGAAACCTTAAGTCCCCACGACATTGTCCGTAGACACTTGTCGCCCGAGGAACAAGCGGTAGGCTGGGAAAGCCTTAAGTTCCCCACGGTATTCCGGTCTATGATGGGTTGCAGCTACCGGTGAAGGAGTTTGGTTAACGAGTCCCAAACTGTTGTCCTGGTCGGGGTCCACCCGTAAGTGGGAATAATGGGACCGACGAGGACCCAGGGTCGGGGTATGCAACAAAGGGTGGGTGTGCGAGGTAGCGGAGGAACATGATTGGCTAGACCTTATACCGGGCCTCACACCAAAGGAAGTGTGGACGGAAAAGCTGCCCGGTTGGCACCAAGGTTAAGATCTCTTATGGGTAAAGCAACACACCTCTGCAGAGTGTAATGAATCGTGACCTGTCACTCCATGTTCCGGGATTTGGAACTGCGAACGCTGCCGGAAAGGAACTCCATGAAGTTCTAGTAAACCGGTGAAGGCTGACGGACATAGTTCTTCGGAATAAAAGCAACCTCTTGAAGAAATGTTTATCAAAACTTGCATTGGTATTATACTTTCTGGTCTAGTATCGTAGCTAGTGCATTAAACACCTCTTTTCTATAATGAACTTGTTGAGTACGCTCGTACTCATACCACTCTTAAATCCCCTGCTTAGATTGTCTGAACCATCTGGAGGAGGACAACGACAACCCTGAAGGAGCCGACATCATCGGCTATGAAGAACCAGACCTCTCTGGAGGTATCGTGTAGACTACCTTATAGTCTACGGAACCAGGGAGGGTTCCGGAGGAGAACAAGCTTAGACCGATAAGTAGTAGTATCCGAGCAGTACGAACTTCTAGTACTTAACTGCTCGTTGGAATAAATGTATCACCTAGTAAGACTTTTATATTGTAAGTTAAGATGGGTTCGCCTCGAACCCAGGAGTATCCCTCTTAGGACCAAGGAGGAGCTCCGAGATGATATGTACATTATGTTTGTAATAATAAATGAATGAGTTATGGACCTGCTATGTTCTGTTGTACTACTCCGAGGGATGTAATATTTGCGGAATGGTACTTCGTGAATGTTATATCAACGACTGGCGTACTACAACATGCAGTGGTATGCGGGGTCACCTCGGTTGGTATCGAGCAAAAGCTTTGACCTTAGGTTGGAACCTAGTAAATGGGACGAAACGTTAGGAGTCAAATAGGATTAGTAAAGAATTCTCTAAAAATATGGTGTATATTCACTTGAGAATAAAACAATCATATGTTTTAGTGCGATAATTCTTTATTATTACTATTATGATGCATTATTACTAATCTTATATTCCTTCTATTCTACAGCCAACTATGGCAAGCTCACGCCCGGGACGAAATGTGAAAGTGAAGCCGTCAAACTTGAGTGAATACGACGGAGGACTCGCAGACATTCTTCGTGCCATGTTGCTTGAATTTGGGTGCGATCCCCAAATCCAAGTAATGAAATACTGGTACTATGACAGACCAGTATTGGCGAAGTGTAGGGTAGGGTTAAGACTTCCAGAATCCCTAGGAATGAGCGTAGTTATGCCAGCAGGTGAGGCTAGAACTATTAACACAGCCTACCACATAGCCATTATGAGAGCCATCACTGATATTCGGGAGCATAAGACGAAGGAGCTTATGGGTTCCGAATTCTCACACATTCCTCATATGGAGGAGGAAGATGATCCTATGCTTAACCACTTCAAGCTTGCAAAACGCAAACCAGCAGAAGCCGCTAAGTACATGGATAACAGACGCAACCTACTGTCATTGTTCTTTCAGTTGAACCGTCATTTGATGGGAGCAATTGATACAATGCTGGAAGAGTTCACTGAGCCCAAGGAGGAGACTAAGGGGAATGAACCAATGGAGAATGAGGTCCATACACCAGTTTATTCAGCGGGTGATTACATTAGTATTGAGCATCCCGAACAACAAACCACACCCATGACACCTAGGTACTTTCCTAGTAGTTCCCATGGAGGATATGAGGGTGGAGAGGAATCCGGAAACAATCAGCGTTCCGTGACTCCTATAGAAAACTCCACAGGTTGGCATTGGGGTTCACATACTGGAACCCATAGTGATTCAGTTAGATATAATCCTGAGATGAATGAGGATGCCACAACCCAGAACCAGAGTTATCCGTACAATGGGGAAGTCGATGGAGGGTATCCGATACAGATCGAGTCGGATACGAATGTTGGAAATACCTATGGTGGAGTCACAGGGGAGTACACCCGATGGGTGGATTATGATGCACTGAATGACCAGTTCGTGAACACTGATTTCTCCCTGTGATCATCATCTGATTCCGATTACCAGCCGACGGGGAGACCTTATGTTCCAGGTTTTGTCAGGAGGACTACACGTTCGACCGGATGGAAGCCTGGAATGTACCGGGAGTGAAGCACGACTAGTGACCACCAAGGGAGGCGAGACTACAATACATTAGTATCACATGTATTGTAGTATGTAATATTTTGTAGAAATTTGTACATATACTTTAATAAGTGAGTTTGCATACTCGCAACGTCACTGAGTATTGTAATAAGACCACTTAAGTATGTATATACACGGTATATGTTTTGTATGATTTGGATTTGCTTCTTGATTTCCATTGTGTGACTAGTTCTGTGCACAAAGTTGAGCTCAGAAAACTTGCGCATGGAGTAACTATGAGTACCACTTTGTGTTGCAGAACTAGGCAGAACTAGGGGTAACCCATAGTTATCCGTACAATGGGGAAGTCGATGGAGGGTATCCGATACAGATCGAGTCGGATACGAATGTTGGAAATACCTATGGTGGAGTCACAGGGGAGTACACCCGATGGGTGGATTATGATGCACTCGAATGACCAGTTCGTGAACAACTGATTTCTCCCTGTGATCATCATCTGATTCCGATTACCAGCCGACGGGGAGACCTTATGTTCCAGGTTTTGTCAGGAGGACTACACGTTCGACCGGATGGAAGCCTGGAATGTACCGGGAGTGAAGCACGACTAGTGACCACCAAGGGAGGCGAGACTACAATACATTAGTATCACATGTATTGTAGTATGTAATATTTTGTAGAAATTTGTACATATACTTTAATAAGTGAGTTTGCATACTCGCAACGTCACTGAGTATTGTAATAAGACCACTTAAGTATGTATATACACGGTATATGTTTTGTATGATTTGGATTTGCTTCTTGATTTCCATTGTGTGACTAGTTCTGTGCACAAAGTTGAGCTCAGAAAACTTGCGCATGGAGTAACTATGAGTACCACTTTGTGTTGCAGAACTAGGGGGAAATGTCGGGACCGGTGATACGTCTCCGACGTATCGATAATTTCTTATGTTCTATGCCATATTATTTATGATACCTACATGTTTTATGCACACTTTATGTCATATTCGTGCATTTTCTGGAACTAACCTATTAACAAGATGCCGAAGTGCCAGTTCCCGTTTTCTGCTGTTTTTGGTTTCGAAATCCTAGTAACGAAATATTCTCGGAATTGGACGAAACAAAGACCCGGGGGCCTATTTTGCCACGGACCTTCCGGAAGACCGAAGAGCATACGAAGTGGGGCCACGAGGTGGCCAAACCACATGGCGGCGCGACCAAGGGGGCCCGCGCCGCCCTGTGGTGTGGGCCCTCGTCGGGCCCCCGACTCCGCCCTTCCGCCTACTTAAAGCCTCCGTCGCGAAACCCCGATGAAAAAAACCACGATACGGAAAACCTTGCGAGACGCCGCCGCCGCCGATCCCATCTCGGGGGATTCGGAGATCTCCTCCGGCACCCTGCCGGAGAGGGGATTCATCTCCCGGAGGACTCTACACCGCCATGGTCGCCTCCGGAGTGATGAGTGAGTAGTTCACCCCTGGACTATGGGTCCATAGCAGTAGCTAGATGGTTGTCTTCTCCTCATTGTGCTTCATTGTTGGATCTTGTGAGCTGCCTAACATGATCAAGATCATCTATCTGTAATACTCTATGTTGTGTTTGTCGGGATCCGATGGATAGAGAATACCATGTCATGTTAATTATAAAGTTATTACATATGTGTTGTTTATGATCTTGCATGCTCTCCGTTACTAGTAGAGGCTCTGGCCAAGTTTTTGCTTTTAACTCCAAGAGGGAGTATTTATGCTCGATAGTGGGTTCATGCCCGCATTGATACCGGGACGAGTGACGGAAAGTTCTAAGGTTGTGTTGTGCTTGTTGCCACTAGGGATAAAACATTGGCGCTATGTCCGAGGATGTAGTTGTTGATTACATTACGCACCATACTTAATGCAATTGTCCGTTGCTTTGCAACTTAATACCGGAAGGGGTTCGGACGATAACTCGAAGGTGGACTTTTTAGGCATAGATGCAGTTGGATGGCGGTCTATGTACTTTGTCGTAATGCCCAATTAAATCTGACTATACTTATCATGTCATGTATGTGCATTGTTATGCCCTCTCTATTTGTCAATTGCCCGACTGTAATTTGTTCACCCAACATGCTTTTATCTTATGGGAGAGACACCTCTAGTGAGCTGTGGACCCCGGTCCATTCTTTTAATACTGAAATACAAATCTGCTGCAATACTTGTTTTTACTGTTTTCTCTGCAAACAATCATCTTCCACACAATAGGGTTAATCCTTTGTTACAGCAAGCCGGTGAGATTAACAACCTCACTGTTTCGTTGGGGCAAAGTACTTTGGTTGTGTTGTGCAGGTTCCACGTTGGCGCCGGAATCCCTGGTGTTGCGCCGCACTACATCCCGCCGCCATCAACCTTCAACGTGCTTCTTGGCTCCTCCTGGTTCGATAAACCTTGGTTTCTTTCACGAGGGAAAACTTGCTGCTGTGCGCATCATACCTTCCTCTTGGGGTTGCCCAACGAACGTGTGAAATACACGCCATCAAGCATATTTTTACGGCGCCGTTGCCGGGGAGATCAAGACACGCTGCAAGGGGAGTCTCCACTTCTCAATCTCTTTACTTTGTTTTTGTCTTGCTTTATTTTATTTACTACTTTGTTCGCTGCACTTATATCAAAACACAAAAAAATTAGTTGCTAGTTTTACTTTATTTACTATCTTGTTTGCTATATCAAAAACACAAAAAAATTAGTATACTTGCATTTACTTTATCTAGTTTGCTTTATTTACTACTGCTAAAATGAGTAATCCTGAAGTTGAAGTTCGTTCATTTAAGCAACAAGGAGGAGAATGTTTAAAAGATGCTTGGTATAGAATTAGTGATGCTCATAATAGGTGCACTAAGAAACACTCCACCACTATCCTACTCAGGAATTTTTATGTTGGTATCTCTAGCTGGAATAGATATGTTCTTGATTGTCTCGCGGGGGGCAACTTCCTAGGTGCTCCCGCTTTAGAGGCCAGTTGCATTATTGAGAGTTTATTTGGAACACCACCTGTTAATGAAATTAAAATTGAAATCTCCCTTGAGGATGTTATGAAAAAATTGGAAACCATAGAGAAAAATTTTAGTGTTGAAACTAAGTTGCAGATGTTACTTGTTAAAACTGATAAACTTGATAAATCCTTAGGAGGAATTGAGGAAAGAATTAGTGTCCTAGGAACTTGTGTTGACCATGATAATCAAATTAATAGGATTGGCAAACTTGAAAAAGCTATGGGAACCTTGGGTTCAACCTTTTCATCTTTACGAGTTTAGAGAGAAAGCTTATGTGGGAAAGGAGCAAAAGTTTATGTATGCCTCTAAAGTGCCTAAACCAAAGAAATATTATTATAGGCCTAAAATTGACAAAGCCCCTAGTACCACTGCAAATGGGGGAGCTTATGATATCGATGCACCACCCTTTGATAATACTTGATATACACTTTCTGCGCCTAGCTGAAAGGCGTTAAAGAAAAGCGCTTATGGGAGACAACCCATGTTTTTACTACAGTATTTTTGTTTTATATTTGTGTCTTGGAAGTTGTTTACTACTGTAGCAACCTCTCCTTATCTTAGTTTTATGTTTTGTTGAGCCAAGTAAAGTCTTTGATAGAAAAGTAAGTACTAGATTTGGATTACTTGCGCAGTTCCGCATTTCTTTGCTGTCACGAATCTGGGTCTATCTCCCTGTAGGTAGCTCAGAAAATTAAGCCAATTTACGAGCATGATCCTAAGATATGTACGCAACTTTCATTCAATTTGAGCATTTTCGTTTGAGCAAGTCTGGTGGCCTAATAAAATCCATCTTTACGGACTGTTCTGTTTTGACAGATTCTGTCTTTTATTTCGCATTGCCTCTTTTGCTATGTTGGATGAATTTCTTTGATCCATTAATGCCCAGTAGCTTTATGCAATGTCCAGAAGTGTTAAGAATGATTGTGTCACCTCTGAATATGTGAATTTTTATTATGCACTAACCCTCTAATGAGTTGTTTCGAGTTTGGTGTGGAGGAAGTTTTCAAGGATCAAGAGAGGAGTATGATGCAATATGATCAAGGAGAGTGAAAGCTCTAAGCTTGGGGATGCCCCGGTGGTTCACCCCTGCATATTATAAGAAGACTCAAGCGTCTAAGCTTGGGGATGCCCAAGGCATCCCCTTCTTCATCGACAACATTATCAGGTTCCTCCCCTGAAACTATATTTTTATTCCGTCACATCTTATGTACTTTGCTTGGAGCGTCGGTTTGTTTTTGTTTTTGTTTTGTTTGAATAAAATGGATCCTAGCATTCACTTTGTGGGAGAGAGACACGCTCCGCTATAGCATATGGACAAGTATGTCCTTAGGCTCTACTCATAGTATTCATGGCGAAGTTTCATCTTTGTTAAATTGTTATATGGTTGGAATTGGAAAATACTACATGTAGTAATTCTAAAATGTCTTGGATAATTTGATACTTGGCAATTGTTGTGCTCATGTTTAAGCTCTTGCATCATATACTTTGCACCCATTAATGAAGAAATACTTAGAGCTTGCTAATTTGGTTTGCATATTTGGTTTCTCTAGAGTCTAGATAACATCTAGTATTGAGTTTTGAACAACAAGGAAGACGGTATGGAGTCTTATAATGTTTACCATATTTCTTTTATGTGAGTTTTGCTGTACCGTTCATCCTTGTGTTTGTTTCAAATAACCTTGCTAGCCTAAACCTTGTATCGAGAGGGAATACTTCTCATGCATCCCAAATACTTGAGCCAACCACTATGCCATTTGTGTCCACCATACCTACCTACTACATGGTATTTATCCGCCATTCCAAAGTAAATTGCTTGAGTGCTACCTTTAAAATTCCATCATTCGCCTTTGCAATATATAGCTCATGGGACAAATAGCTTAAAAACTATTGTGGTATTGAATATGTACTTATGCACTTTATCTCTTATTAAGTTGCTTGTTGTGCGATAACCATGTTTCTGGGGACGCCATCAACTATTCTTTGTTGAATATCATGTGAGTTGCTATGCATGTCCGTCTTGTCTCAAGTAAGAGAGATCTATCACCTTTATGGTTGGAGCATGTATATTGTTAGAGAAGAGCTTTGGGCCGCTAACTAAAGCCATGAATCATGGTGGAAGTTTCAGTTTTGGACACACATCCTCAATCTCATATGAGAATAATAATTGTTGTCACATGCTAATGCATTAAAGAGGAGTCCATTATCTGTTGTCCATGTTGTCCCGGTAGGGATGTCTAAGTTGAGAATAATCAAAAGCGAGAAATCCAAAATGCGAGCTTTCTCCTTAGACCTTTGTACAAGCGGCATGGAGGTACCCCATTGTGACACTTGGTTAAAACATGTGCATTGCAAAGATCCGGTAGTCCAAGTTAATTAGGACAAGGTGCGGGCACTATTAGTATACTATGCATGAGGCTTGCAACTTGTAAGATATAATGTACATAACTCATATGCTTTATTACTACCGTTGACAAAATTGTTTCATGTTTTCAAAATAAAAGCTCTAGCACAAATATAGCAATCGATGCTTTCCTCTTTGAAGGACCTTTCTCTTTACTTTTATGTTGAGTCAGTTCACCTATTTCTCTCCACCTCAAGAAGCAAACACTTGTGTGAAGCTGTGCATTGATTCCTACATACTTGCATATTGTACTTGTTATATTACTCTATGTTGACAATTATCCATGAGATATACATGTTACAAGTTGAAAGCAACCGCTGAAACTTAATCTTCCTTTATGTTGCTTCAATACCTTTACTTTGATTTATTGCTTTATGAGTTAACTCTTATGCAAGACTTATTAATACTTGTCTTGAAGTACTATTCATGAAAAGTATTTGCTTTATGATTCACTTGTTTACTCATGTCATTACCATTGTTTTGATCGCTGCATCCACTACATATGTTTACAAATAGTATGATCAAGGTTATGATGGCATATCACTTCAGAAATTATCTTTGTTATTGTTTTACCTGCTCGGGACGAGCGAAACTAAGCTTGGGGATGCTTGATACGTCTCAGACGTATCGATAATTTCTTATGTTCTATGCCATATTATTGATGATACCTACATGTTTTATGCACACTTTATGTCATATTCGTGCATTTTCCGGAACTAACCTATTAACAAGATGCCGAAGTGCCGGTTCCTGTTTTCTGCTGTTTTTGGTTTCAGAAATCCTAGTAACGAAATATTCTCGGAATTGGACGAAACAAAGACCCAGGGGCCTATTTTTCCGGAACCATCGAGATCTTCTCGTTTATTTTTGGTTTCGATCCTAGTAAGGAAATGTTCTCGACAGGACGGAATCAACGCCAGCCTTGACTCGGAGCACGCCAGCACCGAGAGAGGCGCGGCCGCAGGCCCACCAGATGTGGCCGATGGCCGGTGGCCGCGCCCCTAGCGTGTCGTCACCTCGGACCTCCGACGCCGCCTCTTCGCCTATATAAAGGTCCCCGACCTAAAACCTCGATAGCGAAGAAGCCACGGTACGAGAACCTTCCGAGAGCCGCCGCCATCGCTGAAGCCAAGATCCAGGGGACGGGAGTCTCTGTTCCGGCACGCCGCCGGGACGGGAAGTGCCCCGGAAGGCTCCTCCATCGACACCACCGCCATCTTCATCAACGCTGCTGTCTCCCATGAGGAGGGAGTAGTTCTCCATCGAGGCTCGGGGGCTGTACCGGTAGCTATGTGGTTAATCTCTCTCCTATGTGCTTCAATACAATAATCTCATGAGCTGCCTTACATGATTGAGATTCATATGATGATGCTTGTAATCTAGATGTCATTATGCTAGTCAAGTGGGTTTTACTTATGTGATCTCAGGAGACTCCTTGTCCCACGTGTGTAAAGGTGACGAGTGTGTGCACCGTGTGGGTCTCTTAGGCTATATTTCACAGAATACTTATTCACTGTTATGAATGGCATAGTGAAGTGCTTATTTATATCTCTTTATGATTGCAATGTGTTTTGTATCACAATTTATCTATGTGCTACTCTAGTGATGTTATTAAAGTAGTTTATTCCTCCTGCACGGTGTAATGGTGACAGTGTGTGCATCGTGTTAGTACTTGGCGTAGGCTATGATTGTGATCTCTTGTAGATTATGAAGTTAACTATTGCTATGATAGTATTGATGTGATCTATTCCTCCTTTACATAGTGTGAAGGTGACGATTAGTGCATGTTATGTTAGTACTTGGTTTGGTTATGTTGATCTGTCATGCACTCTAAGGTTATTTAAATATGAACATTGAATATTGTGGAGCTTGTTAACTCCGGCATTGAGGTTCGTGTAATCCTACACAGTTAGTGGTGTTCATCATCCAACAAGAGAGTGTAGAGTCTAGCATCTATTTATTTATTCTGTTATGTGATAAATGTTGAGAGTGTCCACTAGTGAAAGTATGATCCCTAGGCCTTGTTCCCAAATACTGCAATCATCGCTTGTTTACTGTTCTACTGCATTTCTACTGTCTGCAATATTACCACCATCAATCACACGCCAGTCCTGGACAGCAAAGCACTTTTCTGGTGCCATTGCTACTGCTCGTATTTATTCATACCACCTGTATTTCACTATCTCTTCGCCGAACTAGTGCACCTATTAGGTGTGTTGGGGACACAAGATACTTCTTGCATTGTGGTTGCAGGGTTGCATGAGAGGGATATCTTTGACCTCTTCCTCCACGAGTTCGATAAACCTTGGGTGATCCACTTAAGGGAAACTT
>NC_061508.1:281400976-281413681 GCF_022539505.1 Lolium rigidum
GAGTGTACCAACGTGGTGATGGTGACAAGCTCATTGTCATCAACGTTTATGTCGATGATCTAATCATCACATGTGCATCGAGCGAGGAGGTGTGAGGTTCAAGCTGGAATGACTCACCCGTTCAAGATGAGTGATCTTGGCGATCTCTGTTTCTATATGGGCATTGAAGTGCCACAACAAGCTGGCCAGATCACACTTTGCCAGGCCACATACATGAAGAAACTGTTGTAGAGAGCAGGAACTGAGGATTGCAACCCCTGCACCGTGCCAATAGAGGCACGACTGAATGTGAGAAAGGCCAATGATGGGAAACTGATCGGCGCGGTGACCTACCGCAGCATGTTGGACAACATCCGGTACCTTGTCCCCTTATGAGGTCGTATATCACCTTTGTTGTTGGCTACATCAACCATTTCATGGAGTCGCCCATGACGGAGCATCCGGTTGTGGGGAAGCATCTGATGCGCTATGTAAAACGGACGTTGAACATCGGTGTGACTTATTGGAAGGGGCAGGGCGCACTGGAGCTGCTGGGGTACAACGATGATGGTATGGCTAGCAAAGTCAAGGACATGATTTCATCCCTCAAACAGAACCCTGTCTGTTGGTAGTCACCGAAGCAACGAGTGGTGGCTTTCTCTTCGTGCGAGTCTGAGTACATCCCCGCCATCACCACGCCCGTCAGGGCATCGGGCTTAGTCGGCTCGTCAACGAACTATAGAATGAGAAGGCGCGAGCGCCGAAACTGTTGGTAGACAACAAATCGACAACCCCCCTTAGGAATAATCTTGTGTTCCATGACCGTAGTAAGCATACCGACACCCTGTATCATTTGATTCTAGACTATGTAGAGGAGGGTCATCTTGAAATGGACTACGTCGTCAATATGAAGCCCAACTTGCTGATCTTCTGACGAAAGCTCTCGAACGTGTTCGCTTCCATGAGCTAAGGTACTCTAGAAGAATTGGCATTCTTAAAATAAAGTAGATGACAAGGTTAAGGGGAAGATTTGTGATCAGAAGTTTGTAATCATGTCGTCAGTTAGCATAGTTTGTGAATTTCGTTTTTCCAGTCGATAGACATGGACGCCTTTTGTTTTTGTGCGTAACCGTGCAGCCTAAGATGTGTATGATCACATCGGGTTCATTTTCTGACTTTGTAGCACCGTGACTTAGCACGATCGGTCTTCGTAGGATGGCGCGAGTCAACTGGATCGAGCACTTAGATTTTTTTCTTTTCGAAATGGGGGCATACCCCAGCCTCTGCATCAATCGATGCACACGGGCCTTTTCATTTATTAAAATTCTAGAATTCAAAAGTTTACATTGTGAATCAAAGAAGGTTGAGACATGTGTCAACCTCCGAAAGCAAAAGCAACATATAGCTATCCATCCTGTAGCCTACTAGTATGACGCCACCAAGTGGCCCGGAAAAGAAGTCCCGAGTAACCGTTAGCAAGCGGTTGCATCCGATATCCATAACCTCCCGCTGGTCCTCCGGGAGTAGGTACGCCCATTGTTGAATCCGAGTGTGTAGCTCGCGAATAACCTGCAAAAAATTTGTACCCTTACGTTTGTTAAAAATCAGATCATTTACGGTGGTCCAAATAGACCAACACAAAGCCGAGATACCAATCCGTATTCTGACTTTATCTTTCTTTTCAACACCATTTAGCCAATTACCAAACATATTAGTAATATTTGCAGGAGGTGGTATATTATATGTAAAATAAATCATACGCCAGATTATTTGGGCAAAAGGGCAAGAAAGAAACAAGTGTTGTACAATTTCTATAGAATCACAAAAGCAACATTTTGTACATCCCTTCCAATTCCTCTTAGCAAGATTGCCTCCCTTGATCTTTTGGTCTACAAACCATATTTCATTTAGTTAATCTATACTTTTTCTTGTTATCATCTGTTTGCCAGAAGAAACTAGACCTGAAAAAATCCAGACGTTTTCTAACTCCAACTGGTATTTCCGAGAAGAGAGCATAAACATGGGTAAGCTTGTCAACACTGAATTGATTAATATTAAACGATCTCCATAAGAGAGCAACTTGCTACGCCAGACAACCTAGCTTAGCACCAAAACGACTCTCTACAGGGTTCCATTCCGAATTCTTTAATTTCTCGTAATGTACCGGAATACCAAGATATCGAATTGGTAAAGAACCTACTTCGCAGCCAAAAATTTGCCTATATTGAGTCTCCATCTCATTGGTTTGCCCAAAACAAAATAACTCACTTTTGTGGAAGTTGATTTTCAAACCGGATAGTTGCTCGAAAATACACAAGATTAGTTTCATGTTCACCGCTTTCTCAGTATCATGTTCCATAAAAATTATTGTATCATCTGCATATTGGAGGATTGACACACCGCCATCTACCAAATGAGGTATGAGACTACCGATTTGACCTTCATTTTTTGCACGAGCAATTAAAATAGCTAAAACGTCCGCCACAATGTTGAAAAGTATAGGAGACAAAGGATCCCCTTGTCTCAATCCCTTTCTTGTTTGAAAATTATGTCCGATATCGTCATTAACCCTTACTCCAACACTACCGCCTTGCACGAAACTCTTTATCATATCACACCATTTGGGATCAAACCCCTTCATGCGCATGACTTGTTGCAAAAAAGGCCACTTCACTTTATCATATGCCTTCTCAAAATCAATTTTGAAAAGTATCCCATCCATTTTTTTCCTATGCAACTCATGTATCGTTTCATGAAGAACAACCACTCCTTCAAGGATGTGACGTCCTGGCATAAAAGCCGTTTGCGTGGGTCTAACAATTTTATGTGCGATTTGTGAAACTCGAATAGTAGCTACTTTTGTAAAGATCTTGAAGCTCACATTAAGTAGACAAATTGGTCGATATTGTTGAATTTGAACTGCATTATCTTTTTGGGAAGCAAAGTAATAACACCAAAATTTAGCTTATACGAGAGGAAAGTCACCATTTTGAAAATGTGTAAACATTGCCATCAAGTCATCTTTGAGCACATCCCAAAAATGTTGATAAAATTCTGCTGGGAAACCATCCGGTCCCGGTGCCTTATTATGTTCCATTTGTGATATAGCTTCGAAAATTTCTTCTTGAGTGAAGTTTTTGGTTAGTATGGAATTTTCTTCGGCGACAATTGTGGAACATCAGCCACACGCTCTTCCATCATAGAAAAAGTTTTACGATTCGGGTGCCCCAAATAACTTTTTATAATACTCTGAGCTATAATTTTTTAGGTTGTCATCACCGACAATCGTTCCCTCCTCTTGTTCTAATTGGAAAATCTTCTTCTTCCTATGCTTTCTATTTGCAATTAAGTGAAAATATTTAGTGTTATTACCTCCTTCCTGAATATGCTTAACTTTAGCTCTTTGAGACCATTTTATTTCCTCATCCCTTCTAAGTTTACTCAAGGAATCATGAGCATTTTTTAGAACCTCCCTCTCAGCATGATTCAAAGAGTTGGATTCAGCCTTAATGTCTAACATATCAATAATGTTTAACAAACGCTCTTTTTCTTTCTTATATTTTCCACTCGGATTTTTTGCCCATCCTTTCAAAAAATGCCTCAAATGTCTAATTTTGTTCTGCCAAATTTGAATAGGTGAATTCCCTTTAGATACCTTTGCCCATTCAGCCGCTACCATATCATGGAAACCTTCTTGCTGCAACCATGCTATTTCAAAGGAGAATCGAGGTTTATTCCCCAAATGGGCATGGTTCCCAGAATCAATTAAAAGGGGAGTGTGATCTGACCCGGTCCTAGTGAGTGCTCTCACAGAGACAAGCGGAAATTTTTGTTCACGCTCACCAGTACCCGGTCAAGCTTCTCAAAAGTTGGATTTTCTCGTCTACTAGCCCAAGTGTATTGTCGACACGATCGAGCACTTAGATAGGACACGTTTTCCTTTTTGTCTCAAGTAAAAGAAAACGAAGGAGACAAAAGCCGTATGTTTTACACGACACTAAATCCTTGTATTCATCGTTTTCATTTATTTGTTTAGCATCGAGTTGGAGGCGAGATTGAGATAGTGGGGGCAGACAAAACTAGTGTGAGTTCGGGCATGTACAATGCCAGACTCTTGGGTAGGCGCTTAGCAGCAAAAAAAAGTTGATTTTTATCTAAAATATAAACGCAAGAGTCTGCTTCTCCAATGCAAAACGCTAACTGAGACGCTAAACGTGATTTGTTTTCCGTGTGGGAATATCCTCCGCAGCTTGGCAAAGCCGTTTTGAGCAGGAAAAAATCGCGGAGCGCCCGGCTCCTTACTTTGCGTCGACGCAAGCGAATTCTCTAAGATCGGCTGGGATTCAACCGTAACTACCGGGAAATAAAGCCTAGCGCCCGTGTTAAGCGCCTGCGCTGTAGATGCTCTTATGTACCCTTTTTCGGATCAAGTGTCTATTTTAGCTTTATCGTATAATGTAAACTTTATCATTGTTAGGCACCAATAGTATAGCACTTCTAGAATGGGTGTAGTACTACATTGTGAAAGCACGATCTTCCTATACATTTCTTTTGCTGAGGGAACGATCTTCTGTACATTTAGTTGTTGTATATGAACTTGACCAATATTTCGAAGTATTTCCATGTCAATGCATTTTGTGACATGAAAACGTTTTCTAACAGGAAATGGCTAAATCCTACTCCTCCATCTCCTGGATCGTGCGGTGGGCAATCCTTATCACATCCAGTCATCAACAACAACTTCCACCCAAAGACCAGTCGTAGCAGCTACCACACTGCAATTTCACAAGACCTTGTGTACATACAGTATAAAAAAGCAACAACGGTCGCAGCTTTCCTCTTCCCCAGGTGAGCCAGCCTGCGAGTGCGCCACCACAACAACCAGATCTCCGCCTCGCCGGCTGGCCACCCACTTCCCCACCGCATCCATCCACCACCATGAGGAGCGGGGGAGTGGCCGCAGCGGCTGCCGTGACGCGCGTGGCGCAGCGGGTGGTGGCCCCGTCGGCGCCCACGCCCGGCGGCGAGCTCCCGTTGTCCTGGCTCGACCGCTACCCCACGCAGCGCGCCCTCATCGAGTCCCTCCACGTCTTCAAGGGCCGCGCCGCCGGCGACGACGCCGGGGAGTCCCCGGTGGAGGCCATCGAGCGCGCCCTGGCTGCCGCGCTCGTCAGCTACTACCCCATCGCCGGCCGCCTCGCGGCGAACGACGCCGGCGAGCTCGTCGTTGACTGCACCGGCGAGGGCGTGTGGTTCGTGGAGGCCACGGCCTGCTGCACCCTGGAGGAGGTGGACTACCTCGAGTACCCGCTCATGGTTCCCAAGGACGAGCTCCTGCCGCACCCCGCCTACCCCGCCGACGACCCCCTCGCCGAGGACTCCCTAATCCTTCTCGTCCAGGTAATTTAGCTTTAGCGAGATGTCAAAAATTCGATCTTTTCCCCCATTAGAATGAGTCCATCCATGTCCGTGTTCTGGGAGCAATTCTTGAGAGAGTCAACGGCGTAGATAGCAGCAATGGCGTTTAACTGATTGCTCAATTCCCCAATTGACGCAATGCAGGTGACGAGGTTCGAGTGCGGCGGCTTCGTGGTCGGGTTCCGGTTCAGCCACGCCGTGGCGGACGGGCCGGGCGCGGCGCAGTTCATGTCGGCGATGGGCGAGATCGCGCGCGGGCGGTCGGCGCCGTCGCTGGAGCCGGCGTGGGGCCGCGAGGTGATCCCGTGCCCGCCGGCCGCGTCCGTGGGCCCGCTCCCGATCCCGACGGAGCTCCGGCTGCAGTACCTGGCCATGGACATCTCGACGGAGTACATCGACCACTTCAAGGCGCGGTTCCTGGACCAGACGGGCCACCGCTGCAGCGCGTTCGAGGTGCTCATCGCCAAGGCGTGGCAGGCGCGCACCCGGGCCTTCGCCTTCGCCAGCGGCTCCCCCGTGCACGTCTGCTTCGCCATGAACGCGCGCCCGGCGCTCCGTGCCCCCGCGCTGCCCCACGGCTTCTACGGCAACTGCTACTACATCATGCGCGTGTCGGCGCCCGCCGAGGCCGTCTCCGACGCGCCGCTCAGCGACGTGGTGCGCCTGATCCGGGAGGGCAAGAAGCGCCTCCCCGCCGAGTTCGCCCGGTGGAGCCGCGGCGAGCTGGACGCCGACCCGTACCGGATCACCTCCGACTACCGGACGCTGCTCGTCTCCGACTGGTCGCGCCTCGGGTTCGCCGAGGTCGACTACGGCTGGGGCGCGCCCGTGCACGTCGTGCCGCTCACCAACCTCGACTACATCGCCACCTGCATCCTCGTCCGCCCCTCCGCGCACAAGCCCGGCGCGCGCCTCATCACCCAGTGCGTCGCCGACGACGGCGTCGACGCCTTCCACCGGGACATGATGCGACTCGACGACTGAGCTGCGATTGATCGGGCCGGCCGTCGGTAGCTGCTGCCGGAGCAGAGGAAAACTATACCCGCTGCTGCTACACCGCGATACATACATACATACATAATTCGCGACCTGTAATGTTTGATTGATTCGTTGTATTCGATTGAATTCGTTCGTTTTGCCAGTTAGCGACTGTTCTTCGAGATGGTTTACCAGGCTTGGTTAGCTGTTGCTGCTCGCCAAGAAGTCTGCAACGGTCGATCGAGACGTCGAGTTGGTGGGGAGCCGCTGTCTCCCCTCGCCTAAGCAAAGCAAAGCAAAGCAGGACTTGAGTAGTAAGCACGAGGAGCAAGCTGCGACCTGACTGACATGGGGTTCCTCTACCTTGCGCGCGTCCCAGTCAATCGCGATCCTGGTTCGTTGAGCTCCGGTAGCGTGCGCGGGTGCTAAAAATCGATGCTTTGCTTCTGCTGATCATCTCGGTGGCTTTTTGTTGCGATGGCGACGCTTAGCACTAGCACGCGTGTGCTGGAGTGTTTGGCTGGTGATTCGGTGGTTCAATAAAGAAGAAGCCGTTGCTCGTGTTCCAGAAGCTTAGCTACTGGCCGCTCCATTAAAGAAGAAGAAGAAGAAGTCTTCTTCTTCCGGTGTTTCTTGCCACTTGAGCCGCTGCACAGGCTGCCGAGCTAGCTGCCGCCTGCTGTTGCCGTATCATTTTGTTCGGTTCTGCCAGCTTAAACCCTCTTGTTTCTGAACTGCTGTGAACGTGGTTCGGCCGGTAGAACAAGTTTGGGTGAGGGAATTGACGGGTGCCCAACTGCCACCGGAGTCCTCACATCTCTGTCGGTGCTGCCTGCCGTATAGCGGCGTGTGCCGACAAAAAAAACCACAAAATTGACAAAAAGTCCGGCGCAAAATAACCTGCTTCTGAATTCAATTCACCAAGTAACCTTCTAGAACATCTCCAGCTGTGTCCCGAGTTTTTAGATAAAAGGCACTAAGAGCATCTCCAGTCGCGTCCCCAAACCGTCCCCCAAACCGCGCCGGATTGAGCGTTTGGGGGACGTGTTTTGCTCGTGCCGTGTTTGGGGGACGTCGCTCCCCAGCCGCGTCCCCCAAACGCCGCCCCCAAATGAATATTTGTGCAGGGAAAATAAAGGTTTTCATTCAATTTTGATTATATATTACAAAGTTTGAATGAAAACGGCTAGATTTCATCTAAACCTAGGCTGCGACCGCCGGCGGCGCGTTCGACGGCCCCGCCCCGTCGTCGCCTCCCCTACGCCGCGGCTCCTCCTGCGCGCGCCTCCTCTCCTTGCGTTCGGCGGTGGCCGGACGGTGCCGCTCCCGCCGATAGTCCTCCTCCGCCCTCCCTGGCCGGGCCGGCGGGAGGGAGAGCTCGATGGCGCGACGAATCTCCGCCTCTTCGCGGGCACGGGCGTCGTCCTGGAGCTTCTTCTCCGAGTCGAAGGACTCGACGAGGGCGCGTTGCGCGATCGGCCGTCTCGTCGGGTGCGGGGCGTCGTCGTCGGACCGGTCGAACTCGTCGTCGTCGTCGTCCTCCACCTCGGTCTCCTCCGCCTCGGCCTCCTCCTCCATTGGCGCCTCCTCCTCCACATCGTTGGCGCCTCCATCATCGCCGCCGCATACGCGTCGGCCGCCATGCTTGCTCCGCCCGCCTCCCCCATAGCGCCGTAAGCGCCGACTCCCGCTGTCGACGCTCCTCCGCCGTCGCCTGCTGCTGGAGCTCGATCGACTCACGCCGCCGGCGCCTGCTGCTGGAGCTCGATCGACTCACGCCGCCGGCGCTCGATCGAGTCACGCCGTTCACGGAACAGCGCTTGCCGCTCATCGCGCTGGCGCCGGCGCTCGTCAGCCCATCGCTGCTCCATCTCCTCCCGGTACCGGCGCCGTTCATCTAATTCCTATTCAACAGCTTACAAAAGTTCGTTCGAAAGATTGATTAGTTTAGTTAATAATTGCGTTTACTCCTTTTGTTGCACCACCAAGATATTGTCAAGTACATACATGGATCAAATTTTTTTTCTTCTAATTAACTAGGTAATCTGCAAAACCAGTATATTATCTCAAACAGGGTACTACATATTTCATTTTCTATTTATGTTGCACAATATTTACAACATTACTCTAATATGATGAACGAAATGCAGCTCTGACTGCCTTTCCGTAAAAGAAAAAGTTAGTAGTAAGACTAAGAGTTATATGCGTGAAACATCATTATAATGCATGGTTTCTACACTTAAAATAAAATTAAATCGTGATATTTAAAATTCATCAATTGATGGTACCCAGTTGCTAGCAAGACACACAATTACAACTTATTGTTATGTTGGTGAATTGGTATCCATGATCCAAGTTCTTAGGACCGCGGGAGATACCCTAAAGCGTCAGTTAGTTAGATGTTGTTCCGAACTAGCAAGATGATGGGTTAAATGACTGAGATGATTGTTCCGGCTGCGTTCCACACGGCCTACCATTTTAATTCTGAAACACCAAACAAAATTCTAACCCGAATTCAGACAAGTAGGTTGGTGAATCTCACCGGTCGGCGAGGAAGAGGAGGAAGTCGTCGTCCAAGAACCGGTCGATTTGCTCTACGCCTACCACGCTAGCATTGAGAGGTTGCCCCTTACCACGCTTGGCTCGAGCGGCCGTGTATTATTTCTGCAAAATCCTAAAATCGTGTATTAATTGCAAAATTCAATCTTTTCTTGTCTATTTCATGGCTTGGAAAATTAGGGCCCTGTCCACCCTACCTTCATATGGGTTTAAAACTGATTTTTTCGAGATTGTGTTTAAAACTGAAGTTACTCGTTTAAAAATCACCATTTAGTCTTACCTTAACTTAACTGGCTTATACTCTAACTCTATTCTAGAATCCTCTAAGTGACTACTTGTTTTATTTATGAAACTGTGTACATACTTAAGAACGAAACGCGCGCGACGTGTGCTCGATGGACCACGCGCAGGCTGTCTCCGTTTTTCCTTCCCAGATCAAACGAGATTCGATATCAAAACATCCTAACCCACCTATTCTTTGCTCCTTTTAGGATGACTTCCACATACAGTACTACGTGGAATCTGAGCCGCATAAAACGCTGGCGCTGCGTACAGCCAACACGTGCTATGTATTTGTTGACAAGAAAAAGGAGATGTAAAAAAGAAGGAAGGCAAAATCATCCCAAGATTATGCTCGTCTTTGATTTCACGGCCGGAACTGGGCGCAAAGACGAGAAAAACAGATCCTATGATGTAGAAGAAGAAAAGGATGGAGAGGCATGCATGTTAATTTACCTCTAGGACGAACGGCCGGCGGCTCCAAACAGCCTCCTCCCTATGTATGCAGCCGTCTTCACCACGGAGGCCCAGTCTAGAGCGGCAGCAAGCTCATTCCCCATGCCACGCCATGGGCGGTGGCGCCGCCGAGATGAAGCATGGCAGGCTCGTCTCCTCTCCTCTCCTCTCCTCGCCAAAGTCCAAAGTCACAAGTCACGCGAAGCCGACACGCGGCATGTGGTCATGGGGCTTGTACATATAGATGGAAGGAGGGCCGAGAGGATTTCGGGAAGATTTAAATTTTCAGGAAAACAAGGCTGGGGGAGAGCGGGAAGAAGATCATAGCTAATTTCTTCATCTCCTTGATCATGCGAAGCATCGGACCGAGCAGATGCGCCTCGAGCAGAAGATCCTTGCAGATCCACCACTGATGGCGTGTATTTCACACGTTCGTTGGGCAACCCCAAGAGGAAGGTATGATGCGCACAGCAGCAAGTTTTCCCTCAGAAAGAAACCAAGGTTTATCGAACCAGGAGGAGCCAAGAAGCACGTTGAAGGTTGATGGCGGCGGGATATAGTGCGGCGCAACACCGGAGATTCCGGCGCCAACGTGGAACTTGCACAACACAACCAAAGTACTTTGCCCCAACGAAACGGTGAGGTTGTCAATCTCACCGGCTTCGCTGTAACAAAGGATTAACCGTATTGTGTGGAAGATGATTGTTTGCGAGAGAAAATAGTAAAACAAGTATTGCAGCAGATTTGTATTTCAGTATTAAAAGAATGGACCGGGGTCCACGGTTCACTAGAGGTGTCTCTCCCATAAGATAAAAGCATGTTGGGTGAACAAATTACAGTCGGGCAATTGACAAATAGAGAGGGCATAACAATGCACATACATGACATGATAAGTATAGTGAGATTTAATTGGGCATTACGACAAAGTACATAGACCGCCATCCAAGTGCATCTATGCCTAAAAAGTCCACCTTCAGGTTATCATCCGAACCCCCTCCAGTATTAAGTTGCAAAGCAACGGAGACAATTGCATTAAGTATGGTGCGTAATGTAATCAGCAACTACATCCTCGGACATAGCGCCAATGTTTTATCCCTAGTGGCAACGGCACAACACAACCTTAGAACTTTACATCACTTGTCCGAGTGTCAATGCGAGGCATGAACCCACTATCGAGCATAAGTACTCCCTCTTGGAGTTAAAAGTAAAAACTTGGCAGAGCCTCTACTAGAAACGGAGAGCATGCAAGATCATAAACAACACATGTATAATAACTTGATAATTAACATGACATGGTATTCTCTATCCATCGGATCCCGACAAACACAACATATAGAATTACGGATAGATGATCTTGATCATGTTAGGCAGCTCACAAGATCCAACAATGAAGCACAATGAGGAGAAGACAACCATCTAGCTACGCTATGGACCCATAGTCCGGGGGTGAACTACTCACTCATCACTCCGGAGGCGACCATGGCGGTGTAGAGTCCTCCGGGAGATGAATCCCCTCTCCGGCGGGGTGCCGGAGGAGATCTCAGAATCCCCGAGATGGGATCGGCGGCGGCGGCGTCTCGGTAAGGTTTTCCGTATCGTGGTTTTTCGCATCGGGGGTTTCGCGACGGAGGCTTTAAGTAGGCGGAAGGGCGAGTCGGGGGCCGGACGAGGGGCCCACACCATAGGTCGGCGCGGCCAAGACCTGGGCCGCGCCGCCCTATGGTCTCGGCCACCTCGTGGCCCCACTTCGTGTGTTCTTCGGTCTTCGGAAGCTCCGTGGAAAAATAGGCACACTGGGTCTTCGTTTCGTCCAATTCCGAGAATATTTCGTCACTAGGATTTACTGAAACCAAAAACAGCAGAAAACGAGGAGCTGGCACTTCGGCATCTTGTTAATAGGTTAGTTCCGAGAAAATGCACGAATATGACATAAAGTGTGCATAAAACATGTAGGTATCATCAATAATATGGCATAGAACATAAGAAATTATCGATACGTCGGAGACGTATCAAGCATCCCCAAGCTTAGTTCTGCTCGTCCCGAGCGAGGTAAAACGATAACAAAGATAATTTCTGAAGTGATATGCCATCATAACCTTGATCATACTATTTGTAAACATATGTAGTGGATGCAGCGATCAAAACAATGGTAATGACATGAGTAAACAAGTGAATCATAAAGCAAAGACTTTTCATGAATAGTACTTCAAGACAAGTATTAATAAGTCTTGCATAAGAGTTAACTCATAAAGCAATAAATCAAAGTAAAGGTATTGAAGCAACACAAAGGAAGATTAAGTTTCAGCGGTTGCTTTCAACTTGTAACATGTATATCTCATGGATAATAGTCAATATAGAGTAATATAACAAGTACAATATGCAAGTATGTAGGAATCAATGCACGGTTCACACAAGTGTTTGCTTCTTGAGGTGGAGAGAAATAGGTGAACTAACTCAACATAAAAGTAAAAAGAATGGTCCTTCAAAGAGGAAAGCATCGATTGCTATATTTGTGCTAGAGCTTTTGTTTTGAAAACATGAAACAATTTTGTCAACGGTAGTAATAAAGCATATGAGTTATGAAAGTTATATCTTACAAGTTGCAAGTCTCATGCATAGTATACTAATAGTGCCCGCACCTTGTCCTAATTAACTTGGACTACCGGATCTTTGCAATGCACATGTTTCGACCAAGTGTCACAATGGGGTACCTCCATGCCGCCTGTACAAAGGTCTAAGGAGAAAGCTCGCATTTTGGATTTCTCGCTTTTGATTATTCTCAACTTAGACATCCATACAGGGACAACATGGACAACGAGATAATGGACTCCTCTTTAATGCATAAGCATGTGGCAACAATTATTATTCTCATATGAGATTGAGGATATGTGTCCAAAACTGAAACTTCCACCATGAATCATGGCTTTAGTTAGCGGCCCAAAGTTCTTCTCTAACAACATGCATGCTCCAACCATGAAGGTGGTAGATCTCTCTTGCTTCGGACAAGACGGACATGCATAGCAACTCACATGATAT
>NC_061508.1:281413781-281426564 GCF_022539505.1 Lolium rigidum
CTTGGTGTTCTTACTCTTTGGAGATGCTGCCGATGGAATGGCTAGGGTTCACTGTTGAAGAGGTTTATATATGGCTGGCCTCTTCTCCCCCGGTCGACGACTTGGTCCGGTTCAGCTTGTGACTCACCGCCGTGTGTGTGTGTGCTGTGATGCATGCACACCCCCTGCCTTGGTGTTGAGCATGCACACATGTACTGTGAGCTGCCTGTGTGTGTGTGTAGCCTGGTGTGGTGTACCAGGACTTGGAGATGGATCAGCTCGGCAGATCCATGTGCATATCCTCTCCAATTCAATTTCTTTGTGAATCTGCCAAGTGGCTATGCCACTTGGCATAACACTTGGTTTTCTTTCTTTGTGTTTGTGTGCAGGGATCAACAATGGCTCAGAAAATGGATTTGGAATTCATCAAGTTCAAGATCAAATGAAGATGATCTTGTAGAATTTAGACTGAGATCATTATCTTGTAATTTTTCTTTATTTTTCTATCTTCTATTCTGCCCATTTATGTAATGTGTTGTAATTCATTTATTTCCATTATGAATAATGTAAAGACAATGTATCTTGTGTGGTGATCAATAAAGCTCAAGGTTTTCCCTAATGAGCTCCACTTTATTATAATTGTTCATCTAGTTTATTATTGATTATAATCTTAATGAATTTCCTCAATTGAATTATTTAAGGTAATTATTTAATGTTTGAATTTGAAATTCAAATTCAACCTTGATTTGAATTCAACCATGTCATAACATTTGGAATTCAATCATGTAAACTCTCCCTTCCTACTCAAAACCCTAAACTAGTGAAGTGAGATGCAAGTTTGTCGCACTCTCGAAACCCTAACCCCGTAAGGTGTCGAGAGAGAAACTTGTCCCCCTTCGATGCAGCTTTTTGTTTAAAAGCGCGAAATTTCCCCGAATTTGCTATGCAATGCACATCCCTTTCTAAACTCTACCCCTCGATCGTCTCTAAACTCTGGGATATTACAGCCTTTTCCCCTTAAAGAAAACTTCGTCCCGAAGTTGTGGTTGTAATACCCGAACAGTTCGGGTATGTTTTCCTCAGGTCTTCTTCCTTTTCCCAGGTGGCTTCCCTCTCGGGGTGATGCTTCCATTGTATCTTGCAATACTTGATCGCCTTATTTCTGAGTTGTTTCCAGCTTTCCTCGAGGATCTTGGCTGGCTTCTCGATATATGTCAAGTCTGGTTGTAATTCCAGCTCATCATGTGATATTGGTTCATCTGGGGTCTTCAAACACTTTCTGAGTTGTGACACATGGAATACATTGTGAACTTGTGCTAACCTTCCCGGTAGATCCAATTCAAAGGCTAAACCTCGATTCTGACTCAGTATCTTGAAGGGTCCTATGTATCTAGGGCTTAACTTTCCTTTTACTCCGAATCTCTGAAGTCCTTTCATCGGGCTTACCTTAAGATATACCATGTCTCCAACTTGTGGCTCCCAAGTTCTCCTCTTCTGATCGGCGTAACTCTTTTGCCGACTTTGGGCTATTTTCAACCTATCTCTGATAATGTCAATTATTTGTTGATTTTCCTTGACATAATCAGGGTTGAACTCTTTGCTTGCTCCGGCTTCATACCAACATATCGGTGATCTACACTTCCTTCCATAGAGAGCTTCAAATGGTGCCATCTTGATGCTTCTTTGATAGCTATTATTGTATGAAAACTCTGCTAGTGGTAAGTGTTCTTCCCACGATCCTCCGAAGTCTAGGGCACAAGCCCTAAGCATATCTTCTAAGATCTGATTGGTTCTCTCAGTTTGTCCGCCGGTTTGTGGATGATAAGCGGTACTATAATCCAATTTGGATCCTAAAGCTTCGTGAAGTTGCTTCCAGAATGCTGATGTGAACACGGATCCTCGATCCGATACTATCTTCTTAGGTACTCCATGCTTACTCACGATCTCCTTGATGTAAAGATTAATGAGTTTCTCTCCTTTGTCCTGCTGATTTACCGCTAAGAAGTGTGCACTTTTCGTCAACCGGTCCACGATTACCCATATCATGTCCTTCTTTTTATTTGTCATGGGTAGTCCGGTGATGAAATCCATCCCTATTTCCTCCCATTTCCACTCTGGAATAGGTAGAGGTTGTAACTTTCCTGCCGGACTCTATGTTCAGCCTTCACTCGCTGGCGGTGTATGGCATTCTGCAACATATTGTGCTATCTCCCTCTTCATGTTATTCCACCAGAATAGTTCCTTTAGGTCCATATACATCTTTGTACTTCCCGGATGTATGGAATATGGTGTTTGATGAGCTTCCCTGTAATATCCCAGGTTTAGAGACGATCGAGGGGTAGAGTTTAGAAAGCGATGTGCATTGCATAGCAAATTCTGGGGAAATTTCGCGCTTTTAAACAAAAAACTGCATCGAAGGGGGACAAGTTTCTCTCTCGACACCTTACAGGGTTAGGGTTTCGAGAGTGCGACAAACTTGCATCTCACTTCACTAGTTTAGGGTTTTGAGTAGGAAGGGGAGAGTTTACATGATTGAATTCCAAATGTTATGACATGGTTGAATTCAAATCAAGGTTGAATTTGAATTTCAAATTCAAACATTAAATAATTACCTTAAATAATTCAATTGAGGAAATTCATTAAGATTATAATCAATAATAAACTAGATGAACAATTATAATAAAGTGGAGCTCATTAGGGAAAACCTTGAGCTTTATTGATCACCACACAAGATACATTGTCTTTACATTATTCATAATGGAAATAAATGAATTACAACACATTACATAAATGGGCAGAATAGAAGATAGAAAAATAAAGAAAAATTACAAGATAATGATCTCAGTCTAAATTCTACAAGATCATCTTCATTTGATCTTGAACTTGATGAATTCCAAATCCATTTTCTCGAGCCATTGTTGATCCCCGCACACAAACACAAAGAAAGAAAACCAAGTGTTATGCCAAGTGGCATAGCCACTTGCGCATTCACAAAGAAATTGAATTGGAGAGGATATGCACATGGATCCGCCGAGCTGATCCATCTCCAAGTCCCGGTACACCACACCAGGCTACACACACACACAGGCAGCTCACAGTACATGTGTGCATGCTCAACACCAAGGCAGGGGGTGTGCATGCATCACAAGACACACACACACCAGCGAAGTGAGTCACAAGCTGAACCGGACCAAGCCGTCGACCGTGGGGAGAAGAGGCCAGCCATATATAAACCTCTTCAACAGTGAACCCTAGCCATTCCATCGGCAGCATCTCCAAAGAGTAAGAACACCAAGAACAGGAAGAACAGCCAGAGTTGTTCAACCTGTCTAAGATCACCACTGAACCAAACCAAGATTCACAAGCTTGCAAAGGAGGAGAAGGGCAGGCAAACCAAAACCACCAGAAGCAATCCTCTACACCAACAACTCATTCTAGGAGCTGGAGTGAGGTATACCACACAAAAGCCTGAGCAAGATCATATCTTGCTCATAAATAAGCATACAATGCATCACTGAAGCACAGAAGGGTAGAATACCCTGTGTGTGTCATCATCTGGCTACCAGGCCATTTGGTGCAAGCATAGATGGGTAAGACCACTAGGTACACATTCTATGGGAACAACAGTTATGCAAATCCATGCATAACCAGAAGAATCCAGCCAAGAATGAAACCATAGCTAGCCTAAACCACTCACTAAGCACCTACAGCTAGCTAGGCCATCAGATTATAGACAATTACCTGTCTATATATTTTGTCAACACCAAAAGGTCACTGGAAGTCCAAGATTGGACCAAGCCATTGAACAACTAATCCATTCCAGTCAGCCAACACAAATCATGGCAAACCACAGATAGGGGAGCAACCAGGACAGCAACACAAGTACTGCCAGGGCCACCTCAACCCTAAGCCAGCACAAGAACCTATACCTCATTATCCATTTGGATTCAGTAAAGGGCTAGGGTACACAACTGAGAGTTGGCATCCATCTAGCCCTGTCACAATTAATTAGATGATCACAACTGCACAGCAGCTCACATCACTTATCCATTTCAGTAAAATTCAGGCAACACAGATAAGTGAACAAAACAAATCAATAAAAGCACCAGGGTTTTGCAGTGATCCAATGGATCAGTGCAAGCAACAGCAGTTGCATAAGCCAACAGCAATACCCACCAGGTTAAGTCTGTGTGATACACACACAGCACAGAGTGAGCAACAGTGAGCCACGGACACCAAGGAGCAGCTTTTACAAGCAACTGATGATCATATGATCACCAGAAGCTTGCTAGAGCATGCTACTGCATGCTAGAACTCAGTCCAAGTAATTAACACATGAACAGATAATTAAGTAACTGGACAACTGCATCACAGATAAGTGCTTCACAGGCAACCAAATAGATAATTAAATGAATATATCCCCAATGTTGAAAAAAAATTAAAAGTAGCTATCATTCCGGGGGAGAGAGAGAGATAGCCACCACCATGCCGTCCCTCTCCTCCACCACCACCACCACCACCTCTAGCCATGGATTTCTTGATCTCTAGGTCATGGATGCTCTTCTACACTGGGATTTCTCTCCTGGCCGGGCTGTGGCCGATCAGGTGCGTCGCCGTTTTGGCTGCCCCGTCCATTTCTATCCTTCTCCCTTGGCAAAAGAGTTCTTCCTTGTCGCCTCCTTTTCGTCTGCTTCCTTCCTCCTCAATGAAGAATCTGTGGGTCTGGCACTACAATGTTGCATCGGTGGTGATTCTGCTGGCTTACGGGTTTTTAAGCTCTCTGATCGAAGATTCAGGTTTTCGGTTTTCTCAAACAAAGTTGGACATTTCATCTATGGTCTCAAAGACAGGATATGGCCAGATTTTATCTGTCATTTCACTCTTTATCGTGGTGATACTACTGGTCTGTCATTTCATGATCATAATCCCTCTTGGTTTTCCTCGGAACATAATTTGGAGGTTGCTCAACGTAGTCCAACTCGGTTTCGACCTAACCTAAGTGTCCTAGTTGACAGTGCTGCACGAGATCCTCTTTCATCTGCTAAAGAGTTGGCCAAATTTGGTCTGTTTCAAGACAAATCGTCACAGTTTCAAAGCAAAGTTGTCTCACAAAGTTCATCACCGACGATCACCGTCGGCAGCCTCTCTATTCCATGTGATGCTAATTTGGAAAATGTGGATTTTTCTAAGAAGGTATTCATTGGCTCTAATTGCGCCCGGATTCTTTGCTCTAGATTACCAATTTTGACTCTGGAAATTATGGAGGACCAACGGCAAGCTGGCTATTCTAATGAGGAAATAATGAAGAATTTGAAACTCCCTTTTATCCCGCCCAAATCTGTCTCATTCCAATTTATTGGACGTTGCTATAAATGTGGGCTTAGGGATCATTTACGTCCTCAATGTCCAGGTATTTGTATTGGCTGCCGAACCCTGGGCCGCAAATGTCCTGAGTGTGTCGGAGCAAAAGCCCGCTCTGAGTCTGCAATAAATGGAAGCTCAAACAAACCAAAGAAACAAATCTGGCGTATCAAGCAAGTCCAGCAGTCTCGGAAGAAATTTAAGTCAGTTACCAAACAGGTATGGGTCCCTAAAAGGAATAAGGCAGGACAAGATTTTTCTATCCCGCCAACAGTAAACACCGTCGTTTCGCCTCCTGTCCCTGCTACTGCTCCTCTGCTCGAGTCCTCTGAATCCATGGCGACCTTCCCTGTGAACCCGCTGGCCTTTCTCCCTGAAGGTATGACAGTTGATCAAGGGCCGCCAGATCGCAAGGTACGCACGGATTTGGTAGTTCCCGCCATTGCGCCGTTGCAGAATGATCGTGTACTCATTGCTGAGACCAATAGATTCATCCCTATCCATCTGCGAGAGTCTATGAGAGAGGATATTAGAGATTTGTTGGTTGAATCTGGATATGTGGTTAGATACTTTGATGATCACCCCTTTGGTATTGGTGTCTTCACTTTTCGTGATTCTATTTCTGCTGATGCTGTTGCGGGTCTGCATTTTGAACTGGATGAGATAACAACTGTTAACTTTGTCAAACATGATGAGGCCAAGAACATGCGACTCACCACCTTTGGTAGGGAAACTTGGCTGCTTTATCTTGGATTCCCTCTGAATTATCAAACTACTAGCATCATATGCAGTGCTGTGGAAGACTTTGGCCTTATGTCTATTTGGCAGAATCCAAGGGGGAATAACAAATATGTCCTGGTCAGAGCCTCAGTTGTTGATCCCAAATTTGTTCCCAAAACCCTTGTTATACATCAACTAGGTGGGGCTAGGCGCTCATGGACTGTACCTGTTATTATGTTGAGGAGTACCGACTGGGGTGCTCATGATGCAGAGATTCCTCCACCACCTGAAGACCCACCCTCTAATAATCCTCATCCACTATATGGACCTGACCCAACTGCAGAGGATTTATACCAACACCAGCTAGCATTATGGCTACAACAGAATCAGCAACATAATCACCATCAGCATCATGGAGGAGGACAGAATCATGGATATCACCATGTGGTGCAAGAAGTTGCTAACCATGCTGAAGAGCCACAAATTGGGGTTCAGCTGCATAACATTCAGGGACAACATGCAGAGGGGCCTCCTTTATTCAATTTCCAAGCAATGCTTGCAGAGCAAGGGGTTCCTTTTGAGGCTGGTTTACCCCCTCCACCCAATAATGTGTCTGATAGTCCACTACAAGCTTGGACAGATAATCTGTCAATTTCCACTGAATCTAGCTCTAATTCTCAAGATCTTGGACTGCTTAGCACTGCCACCACTCAGCAGATACACCTCTACACAGAAGCTGCTGACTCCTTTGATGATTTACATGCTATGATTTGGGCTAAGATTTGTATGGCAAAATCAGCTATTAATTCTGTTTTGGCACCAAACATTAATCTGGACATTGCTCATCACCTGACCTTCTCTGTTCATATGACACCTGCTATGCTGTTTGAGATGGCAGGGGAGTTCCTGTTTCTGAAAGCAGGAAGAGAAATTACAAAAAGAATCACTCTGGGTTCTCCTCTGGAGGACAGTCAGCCTTGTAGTGCTTTGTCAGAACAGAATTCTTCTACTGCAGATTCATCTGCCATGATTGAGATGGATAGCTCTGCACCAAATGGAAAAGGGAAAGAAATTGTTTCTCAGGTGCCTGAATGCACTTCCCAAGTTCGTAGGAGCACCAGGAGCAATAAATATGACGTTTTCAATCATAAAAACCTGTCTGAAGCAAGAACAGTGAAGTCCAAGGTCAAACCAAGAAAGGTACCTTCTGTTAAACCAAAAATCAACAAAAGCAAGAAAACTACCAATACTGCAACACTTCTGCTGGACTCTGATGTGTTGAAGGACACACCAATCCCTGTGATGCAATCCATTGGGGTCAATCTATGTGGAGTGCCACCTGAAGAGCTCTCTGACGACAAGTTGCTTGCCTTGCCAATAGTGAAGGACAAGGATGAAGATACTGCTGCTATGCAGACTGAGGACACTGCCTAGTGTAGCTCATCTTTATGATCTTTTGTAATATTTAAATGCAGTACCTCAAAAAATGGTTTATCTTGTGTTGGAATATTCGTGGACTTAATGCTAAGCCTAAACAATTGGCCCTTTTGAATGCTATAAAACTAAGTGGTTGTTCTGTTATTTGCCTGCAAGAGACAAAAAAGCATGAGTTTGATTTGGCTTTTATCAGATCCTGTTTGTCGTCGTGGTGAACAGACAGATGCCATAGGATGGCTTAAGTTGGGGCCGAATGGACGTATGAGGATTCGGGGGAGGGTTTGCGATTAGATGGGAAGAACTTCCGGATGCTTTCCTCAAGAACACAACCAAAGGCCGGTATGCAAGAAGAGAGACAAGAGGAAGAACTCTTTACTAGATCGCTAGCTTTATTGAACTCAACATGGTTACAAGTTTCTCAGTACACGGATCTCTCTATGGTCTCGTTGTGGATCGCGCCCGTATAGAGGGCTGCCCCCTCTCCTTATATAGGGGAGAGGGTGGCTTACACTGGAAGGAACCCTAATGGCATCTTTGACTAGACAAACTACTTTACAAAGCTACTTTAATCATAGATGACACCGGAGTCCTCTTTAATCAGAGGCGCTGACGTCCTCCGGCTTCTTTGACCGTCACCCTTCTCTTTATCGTCAGCCCTTCGTCTAAAGTTACTTTGCTTAGCTCATTTTTGTCTTCTAGCTCTGGGGAGAATCTTTGACCAGTCCTGCCGACAGGCTCTCCGTTCCGGTATCTTCTTTACCGGGTTCCGGCATACCCCTTTGGGGATACCGGCCTAGCTTTGCTTTCCAAAATTCCTACCAGGCTTCCGGTAAGAACATTAAACCGGTATCTCGATGGCTCAAACCATCCGGTTTGGCATGCCTTTGGCATACCGGGGGTTATCCCCCCAACATTAGTCCCCGAAGCTGGTATAGCCTGGAGGATTCTATCCTACAGACCATGCCAGGTTCTCATTTTCCTCGGATACCGGTTTAAGTACTCATGTCATGAGCCTGGTTCCGGCCCCTTTACCCTTGTTCTTTTTCTTCTCTTTGCAAAGCTCGTTCCGGCATCTCTATTGTCCGGTTTGATGTGTCTTTATTGCTTCCTCGGCGAAGTCGAGGATATCTCGGGCCCCGCGCCTGACAGAGACATGCGCACTGTGACTGACGCGCCAGTGTCAGGGGTCACTTCCCTTCGACTCCCGCGCGCTCATTTAATGCACCGCAGCTGATCCCACTACCTCTTCGGGATTCCGTGTGCGCCTCCGTGTGGCTCCGTGTTTCTTCGCGTGTACTCCCTCACCACGTGGCGGCCCAAGGCGCGATCGGTCGTGGGCCACGAGGCGAACCGCCGCGGCCCAGCGGTTCCCTGCCCACTTTCTCTCTCTTATATAAACGCAACCGCCCGTTCCTCTTCATCTTCTTCGCATTCTCCTCCTTCGCGCACAGAGCTCCAAGCCCTTGCGCCACCGCCGTTCTCCGTCCGCCGTCGCTCGTTCAAGCTTCGGCGCCCGGCGAGCTCACGCCGCGCCCTCGTTGGACTTCGCTGTGCGGAGATCTTCGGCCGCAACCTCGTCGCGCCCGCCGCATTCGCGTTTCCTCGCGAGCTTTTCCGCCTCGCCGTCGACGGAGCACGCCGGCGACCGCAGACCCGCTTCACCGCCAGCGAACACTTCCCTCAGCGACCGCGCCGCTCAAGGTTGGTACCAATTTGCTTTACTTGCCCTTCGCTCGCTTTCCAGATCTTGGGTGTTTGGTGTTCTTATTTGCTCCTTTTCTTTGGTTTTCTTCTTACTCGTAGATCTTCACGCGGGGTTCAAGTCTGGGATTCTTGTTTTTTCGCTTCTCTTCGCAATGTCTGGCGAAGAGTCCACCTCTGCATCTTCTTCTCCCCTTTCTCTCAAGCGCCGTAGACCCTCTCCCGGCGAATCCACGGCCTCTGATCCGATGGAAACCGATTCCGGCAATCAGCAAGAATCCGGTAGCCACCAAGAGTCCGGTGGCCCCCTAGAATCCGGTAGCTTTAGCCAAGCTTCCGGTAGCGCAACCTCCAGCAGCTCCAGCCAATCTTCCGGTGAGGAGCCTTCCCCAATTACCCGCGGAGCCTGGATGGGTTCCAGTGTCACCCAATTTGAAATAGATTGGTTATACCGGTCTCGACGGATTCCGGAAGGAGTTTCCTGCCGGATTCCGGATGACGAAATCGAACCGGATCCTGAAGATGACGAATACGTTGTCTTTCTAGCTCACTTTGAGCGTGGCTTCGGCCTTCCTGCCTCTCCCTTTTTCCGCTCCTTTTTAGATTTTTATAAACTCCAACCTCACCACCTTCCTGGCAACGCCATCTTCTACCTCTCTTGCTACGCCACCTTTATGGAGGCTTATATCGGCATTCGTCCCACTCGTGAGACGTTTGCCCGCTTTTTTGCTCTTCGGATCAATTCCGTTCAGGGCAAGGATATCCCCAAGCCCAAGCCGCCCGTGGAGTGCGGTTCTTGCATAGTTGGCTCCCGGCAAGGGAGCCCTTTTCTTAAGTTTTCCGGCCTTGAATCTTGCCGGTTGTGGCAAGGGACTTTCTTCTACGTGAAGAACAGCGGCCGTGCCAACCTCATCGATCTTCCTCCTTTTCAAGCGGGGCCTCCTAGCAGGACCAACTGGGGCTACAACCCGATAAGCGATCATGTCGAAACCAGCCGGGTGGTGCGCTTCTTGGCCTCCTTGAAGAAGGAGACCAACCTCTGCTCGGATGATATCATCCGCACGTTTATTTCGCGCCGGGTGCTTCCTCTGCAACGCCGCATGCATAGGATGAGCGAGATGTACGGCCCAGGCGATCCCACCAAGATCACAGGTCGTCCGCTTAGCAAAAGGGATGTCGTTCGCAAGGCTAAGCAGATCTGCCGAACTGCTATGCCATCTGACTGGGCGTGGGGCCTCCTTCCTCTCAGCACTGATAATCCTCCGACCCAAGAAGTAAGGGATTGTGCGGCTGGGGCTGCTCTTGGCCGGTAGCTTTTTGTTCTTGCTAATCTTACTCTTTTCTTGTCTCAGGCCAAGGACCGCTTCCCCCTTATCGAAGCAGAGCGGCGTGGACCTTGCCAGCCCCGCGCCCTCGACTCCTTTGACCCGGATCCCTATATTTTCTGGAAGGACTTGAAGATGGGCAAGACCCCGGCAGCGCGCCTTGGCCGGTCTCCACCGGAGCCAACCGGGTCCGCTGACGACTTGGTCACGCTTGAGGTATTTTCTTTTCCGGTTTCTTTTACCTTTCCGCTATCGCTTTCCTGCGAATTGCTTCTTAGCCAAATCTTGTTCATAGATCCATGAGCGCGTGCCGCCCCTGCGCGCCGAGGCCGGCTCCGAGTTTGTGGACAAGCTCATGGCCCAGTGGCCAAAAGAAGAAGCAGCCGGCATCCGATGCCGGCGGCAGCCGAGCCCCTCCCTCCAAGCGCTTCCGGACCGAGCCCCTGGGGGAGAAGCAGGTGGGCATGCGTCGCTACGCGCGCAAAGCGATGCCAACCTCTTCCGGGTAAGTTACTTATTTTTCGGTTGGCCTTCTCTTCGTCAAGTTCTTTTTCCGGTTTCCCTTTTCCAACCGTTTTTCTTTCTTTTTCTCAGCCCTGCGCTCAAGCTTGGCCCAAGGCCATCGGGCTCTGAAGATTCTACAAGGACTTCAACCCCTCCTCCTCACTCAAGCCCGGCACCACCTGGTGCCGGCAACATCTCTGCCTCCCTTTCGGGGGGCACAACAAATTTGGGGCGTGCGGCCCCTTCACCGTCAGATCACCGCACGGAGGAGGATTCTTCCTTCCCTCCAGAAACCCAATACACCGGCGCCAGCAACATCGGCGCCGGCGAAGAAGAAACTGCCGGGCGGGCGGAGCCTCGAGCTCCTCCCGTCCTTGAAAAAACAACAACTCCCGCGCCGGAATCTTCCGCGCCGGAAGGTTCTAAAATGGGTGATGCACCCAGCGCTCCTCCGTCTCCACGCTCCCTCCCCGATGCCGCCGCCGGGTGCTCCTCGCGCCAAAGCCCTCGGGGCCACTTCTGCCGCTGCGCCGCCCAAGACCTCCAAGCTCGTCAAGGGAAGGCGACGGCCTCCGGCGCTTCCACCGGCGGCCGCAGCCCTTGGTGCTGCACGTCGCCAAGGCCGCCAAAGATGCCGCCGCGAAGCCCACCGGCCTCCTTGGCCGCATTACGAGTTCAAGCGTCAAGGCCGAGACTTGGGGCACCTTCGCCCTATGCCCGGAAGTGGAACGCCGCGGACATAACCCCGGCGACCCTCGGCTTGGGCAAGGATAGGCTACCGGCTCCTGATCCGGCTGGGGATCGGTCGTCCGAGGAGCACTTCATGCGGCTCCGCAATGCCGTGAAAGAGCTCGAGAGCGCGTGGTATGATGCCACGAACAACTTGATGGTACGTTTTACTAACTTTCAATCTTTGCCGGTTTCTTCTTTTCCGGCTCTGTTTTATCTTTTCCTTAGTTTCATGCCGGTTTCTCTCTTGTCTATCTTCCCAGTCCCCGAGTTTTGTGGTGAGAGCGCAGCTCTTAGCGCAAAACTTAAGTTTTTAGCGTGAAACCGGCACTGCCAGTCCCCGAGTTTCGGGTTAAACACCTTCTTCTTAACATACGATTTTCCTTAAAAACGCGCAAAACCGGCACTGCCAGTCCCCGAGTTTCGGGTTAAGAACTTTGTTCTTAGCGCAAAACTTAACTTAAAACTTAGCGCAAAACCGGCACTGCCAGTCCCCGAGTTTCGGGTTAAGAACCTTGTTCTTAGCGCAAAACCTTAGCTTGAAAACTTAGCGCAAAACCGGCACTGCCAGTCCCCGAGTTTCGGGTCAAGAACCTTGTTCTTAGCGCAAAACCTTAGCTTGAAAACTTAGCGCAAAACCGGCACTGCCAGTCCCCGAGTTTCGGGTTAAGAACCTTGTTCTTAGCGCAAAACTTTGCTAAACTTAGCGTGAAACCTTACTAACCTCTTTTTTCTTGAACAGCTCACGGCTGACGCTCGGAAGGCCCTCTTCGAGGAGCTCTTGTGGGAGCATCTGGAGCTCGCTGAGGCACATAATAAGTGCCAAGGTAAGTTTTTTATTCTACCGGCATCTTTGCTACCGGAAACCTTTTTTCCTTGTGTGATGAGGACATCCCTACCTCACTACTACCTCCGTCATTAGCAAATGAAGATGAACCTGCTGTGAAGCTCAAGTCCAATGAAGTTCGGATTGGACCAATTACAAGAGCTCGTGCGAAGCTACTTAAACAACAGGTGAACTTGTTTC